>NC_056741.1:511971550-511986550 GCF_019279795.1 Protopterus annectens | reverse complement strand
GGACAGTAAGAAATGGAAACAGATGATCTGCTGTGACAACCCCTAACAGGAACAGTCAAAAGAAAAAGAAGAAGAAGGAACATAGATGTTAGGTTATTCTCAGTGTTTTGGTCAGTCTTTTATTCATTTAAAATAACATTTTAGGTTCTTTCATTTGTTGTAAAGTTTTCAGTTGAACTTCATCAGAAAATAACATAAAGTGAGTCTAGACTTATTATTTAACCAGTGTGGTGAGTGGGGGGATGGTTTGGGGAGTTCCCTAATCTATGAACCTGGGCTTATTGTTTAACTGGTTTGGCAAGTGGGGGGGGGGGTGGCTTAGGGAGTTACCTAATCCATTTAAGGACACTGGAAATACTCAGGTTTTCTTTTAGTCTTGGGGGAGGGTCTGCTTGCAATTGTATCTGCATTTTAACTCTTTAACTAACAGTGAGTTGTCTGTGTTCGAAATGGGGTTGGTAAACCTAGTGGATCTGTAACTTTTTCAATTGCTGCAAATTGGAATCTAGAGAACTGAGAGCAGGTCTTACTATGCCTGGGTAGTGTGTTGCAATGGTCTTCCTTCCTGATGACGCTCACATGTTCTTTTATCTGGCTCCTAAGTAGTCTTGTGATTTTTCCAATGTAGTATGTTTCACATTGGGAGCAAATTGCAATGTAAACCACTTTGGGGGACTCACAGTTTAAATGGTCTTTTATGTGAATACTAACTGTGGGGTGGGTGAGATGTAATTGGGGGTTTAAATGACAAAATCACACCAGTGGCATTTCCCACACTGGTGCATGCCTGGGGTGTGTTTTGTCTTTCTATTTTTAACACAGTGTTACAATCCCTGCCACCAGTCCATAAACCCTCTTTTGTCATAAACTTTTGCAATGTCTAGTACTTCTTTACACACATTTTTCAAATGTCTCTTCAAAGTCTCTCTTTCTACCTCTGTTCAAAATTTTGCATGCATTTTCTTTTTTGTTTCACTGTTAAATTCTTTTATCACATAATATTCCATGAATTATGTTTTTTTTCTTTTTTCATATTCTCCAAGAAAATTTTCCTTTGAAAAACGGTCTTAAATATAATGTCACACAATGTCTCTTTGCTAATTAAGCCTAGCAAATTTGTTAATAAGAATAAATGCTCTTACCTCATGTGCTCTTACAGCCAAAGGAGCTATTAAATTGCCCCACACTTACACCTGTCTATTTCTTTGGCTTCTTTATTTTGAATCCTTTTCCAACAAATTTTTTTTTTATTTTCTTCTGCCTTCTTTTCTGCAACTCCCCTCTTGCCTTCTTTTACTTTCTCTGCATATGTTTTCTTTTCCAACAAAATACTATTCTTCAGGATTGTCTCTGCATTCTCTTTTTGTATTTTTCTCCATAATGTCCCCTGAGAAAACATCTCCTTTATTTCTCAGTCACTTTGTATCACAATTTCTTTAAGTAAATCACCCTCTAACCCTCCTGACTGAAGGGTTGCAGTTATACATCCATCATTTTCTGACTCATCTACATCAAACAGATTTCTTTGAAGTATCTCCTCAGAATCCTGCACACATTCTCTGGTCTTGATGTTTTCTTTTTCCTCCATTTCTCTCACCACTCTATCAGCTCCTTCTTTCTTCATCTGCCTCCCTGTTTCTCTGGGCTATGTCTGGGGCTGCAACAGAAACAGAAAGTGCTCCTGCAAAATGGGACCCACTCACAACAATGATGAGTAGGGGAAGTTCCCTGATGCCCTGGCCAAATTTCACTTAATGCTATAAATACCAACTCAGGTCTCCCCTGAAGAGAAGCCACTAGCCTAGTGAGACTAATCTAGTTGGCAAAGGATAAATAAATAAACTAATAATAATGATGATATATGAGAAAGGCCCAGAATCAGAGATGGATTTCTCTTACATACTTAGAAAGTTGCTAGAATAACAGGCAAAGTGGGTTAAAGCAACTAGCCACACTAAATTAAATGTTTTGTACAAACTGTATACTTCACATTCACCTTTTCAATGATTTGTGCAGTTATTTAATATAAACAGATCATTTTCTAATGGAGACATTTGGAGGCTTTTTTACAAGCAAATATCAGCCACTACTATTGATTGGAACTTCAAGCAATGCAAACTAAAGAACTTTGCCTAACATCTGTTTTACAATTGCTTTTTGAATATGCCCACACCTTGGCTATTCCACAGATAATGTTCTTCAGTTAAAAATAATTTAAACTGTTTTTGAAATTAAGTAAAAACATAGAAAGACTTGAAACAATTAACCAAGCTGTAATACAAATCTGCAGAACATTCATTAGTAGCTGTCACATTTGCTAGGAAAATATTAAAATTGTACAAACCCAGACAGCTATATAAAAACACAAAGTGCTCACATGCAGTGCCAAGTGTCATATAATTTACAACTCTATTAGCTTATTATTTAAAATAACACAATGGTATTTACATTCAAAGTATGATATATCCCTCCTTTTAGTAAATAGTTGGAAAGGCCATGGTGTCTGGATGCTGTGAAAGTGCAGGGTGCATTGCTCCATGAAAACAGGGTGATCACGGAAAATGGCTAGGTCTGTTATGAGAGTGAAAATATTAGCTAAGTAGGAGGTTATTATATAGTCCAGAAGCAAATGGTGATTTGGTTATGTATCTGGTCTCATTTGGTTAGTGCCCAGTTGAAGTATAATTTCAGCAAGGGGTTCAGAGATATAATTCTTAGCAAGACAGAGATAGTTTAGGATAAAGTCACCATGGATATCAACTTGCTTGTTTGTTGGGAAAGAAGCTAGAAAATTTTACAGCAGAGTGTTGTGCTTAAATACAGAGCCAGGATGCAGTGGGCATGCAACTTAAATGTGCATGTGATTTGAGGATTTAAGAGGGTATTTATTGAGGATCCAGTTCAGGTGCATTGTTGAAGGATGGGTCAGCGTGGACAGCAATAGAAATGTTGAGAGTTAGCCTGTATAGGAACATAACACCCCCACATATTCTGGTTCTAGGATGGGCATCAAACTTGTAATTATAGTCTGGGAAAAGTAATGCATGTTGCAGTGTTCATTTTTCAGCTAACATTCTGTTTTGCCAAAATTGTTTGAGAATGGGAACTCAGAGAGGCATTGATGCTTGCAAGTTTGTTATGCACACTTTTTGCATTTACTAAAGAGCAGGAAAGAGAGAGTTCAGATTATGTGGCTGGTGAGTATTAAGTGCTTTTTTGCTGGAGTCAGTGATGTGGTTTGATTGATGATAGGTCATTATTTATGAGGTTATTGTGAAAGTTAAAAGGAGATTTAGTAGGAGTTGAATTTTTGATTGTATGGCTCAACATGTGTGAAAAGGCATGCAGTGGTGTTTGTGGTAGAGGCTGAGGTAAGAGATGTAAATTTTGAAGGAAGTATTTACACAAAGGACTAAGATTTCTGGAAGGCGTTGACAGAGTAGCAGAGAGCAGGACTATCTGTGTGTGTGTGTGTGTATATATATATATATATATATATATATATATATATATATATATATGTGTGTGTGTGTGTGTGTGTGTGTGTGTGTGTGTGTGTGTGTGTGTGTGTGTGTGTGTGTGCATGTGTTATTTCAGACTGACAGGCTCCTACCAATGTGAAGGATGTAACTCACTTCATTCTCCTAACATACCTCATCCCCCATCCATTCCCCTTTACATCAAATTTAAACAGTCATGTCCACTGCCATAATTAAACCAAAGCATATATAAACACAACACTCTAGTCCAGTACTCTAATGACTCTCTCTAATCTGCTCCATCCCATCACTTCCTCAACTCCAGAAACTGATGAGTCCTTTACCACTGTTGAAACCTTGTTAGCCTCTAACTCTCAACTAATACTTAACCGCAATAAAACACAGCTAATGATATTCTCTCTCACAAGAGCCTTAGACGCCATGCCACCATTCAAAATATTCTCAGCCAATAACACCCTTATCACACCTGTCCAACACACAAAACTTCTAGGGGATAGATCACAACATGACATTTGATATGCATATTGCACAGACAATCAAGAAATGCCATAAAAAACTCAGAGCCCTATATAGATGCAAAAAGTATCTCACAAATGACAGTAAAGCCAACATAGCAAGAACCCACCTACTAACCACACTCCTCTATGCCTCCCCCATGTTCATCAACCTAAACAAAGCAGACTTTAACAAACTGAACACCTGCTACAATACAATAGCTAAGTTTGCTATTGACTCACCCTTCAGGACATATCACTGCATAGCAATCAAGCAACTATCCTGTCTAGAATTACCCAACCTGCTCACATATAACCAGCTTATAACGGTCCACCAAATTCTATATTATCCAGATAGAGTTCCTGCTCTTCAAGGTCTACTTAATATCTACTCTAACAGATGCCTTTCAAGATCTACCAATAAAGCATCTTCTGACATAGGCAAAAGCAACAATAGCTCTGGGGACTCCTTGCTTTCCATTTCTGTTGCAAAAGCATGGAATACCATCCCCATAGATATGAGGACCACTGAAACAAAAATAATTTCAAAGAGCTCCTCCTGTCCCATTTAGATAGTTAATCGTTATGTAATTGTTCTGACCTGGGTAGCTTCATTTAATTAGATCATATCATACCTTAAGCGTCTCTGAAAGCTTGCAACAACTCCTTTGTATACTCTTAATCAGTAGTTTACTCTACAAGCCACTGATTAATGTAACCAAATGACTGAACAAAATGTCCTTTCAACTGTATTTTTATTGTAACACACTGTGCTCCTTATAGTATATTTACATTTTGCTGATTTCTTGGCCTTGAAACTGCACTTTATTAGCTTTTGACTGTCAGGTACTTTATTAACATGTGGATTGAATTTACTCTATTTGCTCTACTAATCTTTGGGGAGCTTTTCTCACTGGGCCTCCACTGAAAATGGGATTCATGCCCAGTTGGATTTTCCCGGTAAACAAATGTAAAATAAATAAATAAATAAAATAAATATGCACATGCACACACGTGTGTGTGTGTGTGTGTGTGTGTGTGTGTGTGTGTGTGTGTGTGTGTGTGTGTGTGTGTGTGTCTGTGTGTACATGTGTGTACATATATATTACCAACACTGAGTTAATGCAGTCAAGTTAAATGTATAAATGTATAACTATATGAAAGAATCTGAGGGAATACCATCTTGGAGGAAGGATCGAACTCCAAGTTGAGGTAGTGAAAATTAAAGTTGCTATATGTCAATAGTTTCAGCAAATTCCTTTTTTTTCACTGAACTATTCACACACACACACACACACACACACACACAAAAAAAACATCATTACTTCAACTTATAAGACATTGCTTTATGAGAAACACTATCTATTGGCATCAGCTCTGCTTTTTTTTTTTTGTGGCTCATAGATGCAGCTGGTATGTGAATGTATATTTTAAATAATAATAATAAACTGTCTAAAGACACTATACCTGCTGGATATTAAGTGTACATTTTTATTACCATACGAAATGTACTGGAACAGAGTCATGTATTATTGATATACATTCATGTGCATTGATTCTTAAAACTAGTGAACATTATACTTTTAAGAGGACCCTATCTTCCAAAATGACAAACACTAAGTATTTATGGAAGATCTGATTATTAGATTACATGAACTAAGTGATGCCTCATTGGTTAAGGTATGCACATCTCTCGCATGATGCCGTGCCCTTCATCAAATAAAAGGGACGTCTCACTGGAACAGCCTCTAATATTTATTGTCTGTATATCATATGCTTTTTATATATATATGGCAGTAAACTGTGTGCCTGCGAGGAGTTTGCGCACACGCGCGCGCGTGTGTGTGTGTGTGTGTGTGTGTGTGTGTGTGTGTGTGTGTGTGTGTGCGTGTGTGCCTGTGTGTCTGCATGCATGCGTACGTGTGTTATAAATGTAATGTCTGTTGAATTGTTTGTGCATGCATCAGTGAGATAGTCTATGGTAAGGAGTTCTACAAATTGTCTGAGATCAAACTTCCACAGAATACTTTTTATATGGCTAGTGTTAAGGTTAAAGTTTGTTGCTTGACTCATCATTAACATTAGAAAAAGTCATAACATGGAATTTTTTCATTCTGTTTGGAATCGTTATGTTTGCTTTCATGTATGGTCTACAATTAAAATAATCCTTTGAGTTTTTTTCTTTTTATCTCTTGTTTTGCCCATCTGCTGATTGCTATTCATTATCTCTTCCATGCTTTCAGCCAGTTAATTAATTTCTGTCTGTGTAAGAGTTTGCCACAGGAATCATTTTTTTTTCTGTTTTGGCCATGATCCCTATCTAGGTAAGGAATATGTGACCTTTATCACTATGTGAGGAAATCAAGTTCATACTGGCATGTACCCGAGATGAAGGCTACTAACTATCTAGTTGGCTGGACTGGATACATATCTTGGTCACCTCTCTGTCTGCCTCCATTCTACTGAGGGTACTGTGGCAGCATATGACCTGGAACCAACAAAGATAGGTTTTCACATTGTAACATCACTAGCTCTACTAGAATCATGAGCCACATACCTGTGTAGTAATCAAGGATTTTCACCTCTTCAGACAGATGTTTGTACTATTTTTGACCTAAAAGATATGTTCAAATCAGTCAACATTTTATTACCTGCAGTTTTGAATGAAATAATTTGCTTTCAGTGCTGCATTTAAATATTCTTGTCTGTGGTTTGTTACAAAATAAATGAACTTTTAAGCTAGCTCATATATTTAATAATACAATTTCTTCAAAATACAGCCATACAAAGTCTTAGCTGAACTATTTTACATAGTGTGATAGAAATAAAATGAAACAACTATCACACATTTAAAGTTTTTAAAGACTTTCTTAAAAAAAAAACTGGGAAGAGAAGCTGATAGTAATTTGCATCAAAGAGCACTGCAAATTAAACTAAATGCAAGCAATTATTATCAAAACCAAAATTAACACCTTCACAAACTTGGCAGTCTCTATTTATACCACCTAATTATCCAACAACTGGAAATAAAAAACAAAAACAAAGTGCTGGAACCTGTGTCTAACAGAACTCTTTTCAAACTATCTGAAAATATACAGAGCTAAGTATATATTTTTGGTTTTTTAGAATTGTGTACTGTAAATTGTTGCTGGATTAATTTTATTCAGAGTTGTGCACTATTTTTGATTCATTGTATAGTTTTTCAGATCTCTGCTGAAAGTGTTTTGTCCCACCTCCCCCTATTTTCTGCTGTGTCTTAAGTTGGTATAACTGGTTTGTACAGCTTGTGTCATCTGACTATTTGAAGGATTACTTGCATAATAATAGAAGCTGTTAGTTAACACCTGCATATCATTGCTAGAACCTGTGTCTAAGAGAGCTCTTTTCAAACTATCTGGAAATATACAGAGCTAAGTATGTTTTTTGGTTCTTCAGAATTGTGTACTGTAAATTGTTGCTGGACTAATTTTATTCAGAGTTGTGCACTGTTATTTCTGATTCACTGTATAGTTTTTTTCAGATCTCTGCTGAAAGTGTTTTGTCCCACCTACCCTCCCTATCTCTGTTTTTTGTTTAAAGGGACAACCCCAGTGTTTAAAATTCGGGTCCAACTTTAATCTGACCAAAGTAACACCCACTTTTAAAACGTCACAGAATTCCTGCCCACAGTGTCATTTTACTTGTACATCCTCTTCCCCAGTCTCTCTTCAGTTCCCATACTCAACAAAACACTCACTTTATGTTCCTATCACCATCACCGTAAGTCTTAGTTTCTTTTGCTATAGCAACAGTCCCGTGAAATATAGGGAAAGTGCATTGTGAGTTACCTCTCAACCTCTTAAGAATAGAAGTCTAGACAACACCTGAGAAAAAGGAACTGACTAATAATATGAGACAAAAATCTGGATATACTGGGAAAATCTGGACAGTTGAGACCAAAGAATTACAGTAGAGCTATGGAGCTTGAACTAACGCTAACTGCCGTTATTATTTTACAGTCGCTAAGCAATGCTGTTTAGCGAGTGTAAAATAAAGAAAAAATTAGAACTGTATGCACGAGTGTGTGTGTGTGTGTGTATGTGCGAGTGAAATCAAGCGAGACGTTATTTTACACTCGCTAAACAGCACTTTTGCTATTTAGCGAGTGTAAAAGAAATATAAAATAATAAAAGTGTGCGTGTATATTTCTTTACATTTCTGAATGTGTGTGTCAGTGTATGCGTGCTTGCCCGGATGTTATAAAATAATAAAAGTGTGTGTGTATATTTCTTTACATTTCTGAATGTGTGTGTGAGTGTATGCGTGCTTGCGTGGATGTTATGTCAAGATGTATGCATGTTTTGTGAAGGAGTTATAGCTCTCACAAAATGCTGCAAGATTAACTAAAACCTTTTAAAACATTTAAGTGGTAAAGGCTTAATTAAAAGAGACGCTTTAGCTATGCTGCCTATAAAATGAGTCAGACATATCTGCCAGGTATTTGAATGGTCTAATTTATAAATAAGAACCACTCCTAAGTCATATTTTTATGCAGTGATCATCCTGGTAAGTATGTTGCTAATGGATTTTGTCTGAGTTGAAAGTAGCAGTGCAGGTAACAGCAGAAAGGTATGCTTGTTATTTGTAACTAGAACTGCATTTCCTCTGTATCTGTAACTGACTATGAAGTGATATGTTTTAAAACAGCTTGGAATATATTCATCATTTTGTACTTCAGTATATCATAAAGGGTAATACTACACCTGTAGAACCTGATTACTTCTTAATAAGATAATTAAAATGTCATTGCTTCTGCATACCTATATACTGGATTGCTTGCATGAACATGCTACAAATGAACCAGATTTTCAAAGAACAAGCAAGTACAGAAGCATGCAGCTAAATCAGTGTATTTATTTCTAAGGACATTTTCACAGTTTTTGACTCCTCTTCCAGTCAGCTGCTACAGAAGTTAAATTGTTTTATATGAAATCTTTTACGCTGCTTTGTCATAACTGTCCAATGACCATTGCAAATTATACACTGACCTATAATAATGAAATGTCACTATACAACAAGTAATAAACTAATGTATCAGATGCAAGTTCGTTATTTAAGTGCAATAAGACACCCCTTTGTGTTTATTAGTGGATTTATCCAGGTACCACATGGTTAAGACACCTGGTTTGCACCTTAGGACACTAGACTCATAGAGATAAATCCATGTTATACTGTCATTTTTACGATGGAGGTGTGACGGACTTTAACCTCACTACCAAATTATGGTACCGACTATTGTCCCTTACTGCTTAAGCAGATCATAATAATTTTATTTTGCTCAAGCTCCAAATTAGCTTTGAGGATGCAAGTCAGCATTTCTCCTTGTGAAGAATAATGAATGAGGTAAAATAGCTGTAACTCACCTTTTAATAAAAGTCACTTAACCTTTTCCCATTGCTTGAGTACATGAGTAGGAAACTATTTACCCAATGAACTGAAGAGAAAGAATTACTTAACTTGTAAAATATATTATGAAAATAGAGTTCCTTTAGTTTCATCTTTCTTCGTAAGTAGTTAATCTGTAATCAACTTCTTCAGTCCTATAAATAGTCCCAATAAATAGCCACCTGGCTCACTGATAGGACAAAAGAAGTTAGGCTCAGGGAATCCACAAACAGACCAGTCACTAGTGGAGACCCACAGGGATCAGTGCTGGTGCCTCTCCTTTTTGGCATTTACTTCTCTGAAGTGAAAGGCAAATGTCAGACTTTGACCACATGTTGACAGTAACTTAACCTTTGACAGCCACATGTCTACCATAGTGAGAAAATCATTCTATGTTGTATAACTGATAAGTAAAGACATGCCATACAGGTCCAAGGAGGTCATTGTTTTATTGTACTCAGCTCTCATCACACCAGTCACTGAGTTTAATGCAACCTTCAGCATGTACCTGACAAGGCACTTGAGGTAGCCTGAGTGACCACAGAGGATCCTCACAAAAAGAATACAGGGAGTAAGCAACATGTCCTATGTGGACCATCTCAAAGCCCTAGTCCTATACTCAGTCTCCTACAGACTGCTGGGCTACAATCTATGCCTAGCCTATAAGGCATCCACTGATCCCAAACTGATGGATTTGTTCCACATCAGCAAAAGAAATAGCATCAGAAATAGCTGTTCTAAGGACCTAAACCTTGTCTGCAACATAAACAGTGTCTGTGTGTGTGTGTGTGTGTGTGTGTGTGTGTGTGTGTGTGTGTGTGTGTGTGTGTGTGTGTGTGTGTGTGTGTGTGTGTGTGTGTGTGTGTGCGTGCGTGTGTGTGTGTGTGCCAAAGATTATACCTCTTTTCTGGAACAGGCTTCACCTCCATGTGAAGCAAATCTCATCCCTAATCCTATTCAAATGTAACTCAGACCAATGGATGAGAAATTGCAAATTTACCCTTGGTTTGGCACCTATGTCTCTAATGGACAAGGGCAGTCTCTAAATGCTTGATATGTACAAGCCTATATCATAACTCATAAAATTCCTTAGGGTATTGAGACTTCAGAAATATTTTGGTACATTTGGAGCAAGCTTGGCTAGGTGTAAAATGACTCCTGTGCCAATAGCTGTGTAACCACCTATGAACCTTTTAAAAAAAAAGTATACAAAAATAATTTGGGATTATTAGAGATGCGTGTCTCCGTGTGGGTATATTCTCTGCTTCACAGTGATAGTAGTTTTCTAGACCCATTAGAATGACTATGACCACCAATTATAAATGTGGCTCTTTTATATCTAAGTGCTGCGGCAGCTACCCCAAATGACAAAAGCTGAATTATGCTGCATCTTTTTCATGTATATGACCACAAGACTCTTAGCATTTGTAAAAATATTTTAAAGTAAAAAGCAGAATAATATCTAGTATTTCAGGGCACATGGTCCTCTGTTTTCTTTCAGTATATCATCTTTGAAACTTTGGTGTTAAGAATCTGATTACTGACAAAGGCAATAATTGATGAATCCCTTAAGCCTAGTTTAGGCATCTTTGCATCAGTTATAAGTGGTGTTCCAGGGAATTTAATTTCAGAACCACCTCTTTCTCCAGCCTGAAGGACAGCCTCATCATGATACCTTCCCTTTCAAGCAATAACATAAGATGAGAGACATATTAATTGCTCAGTATCTCCCTCACCTCTAGAATAGACTCCCTCTTCAGACAAAGCAGTGTGATGCATTATCTTCATTCAAACAGGATGTGGATAATTGGATGGGTATTCATAAATTCATCCAGGGCTTGACTAACATAGCCCTCCTTGAGAGGGGAGGTACAGACTAGGGTGTGAACTGGTGAGGCATAATGGTCACAAAACTCAGTAGCCTTCAACTTTCCATGATTCCTACAATTACACTAAAGGTGTTCCAAGTACCCTTAAATATATGTGTCAGGTGGAAGTATCCAATTCACCATGAATGCTATTGGCAAAGTGTCTCTGCACCAGTTTGTTTCAAGAAGTACCTCCACACCCTACCCCCACAGTGGTGAGGCTCTAAGAACTGCACAGTACCATCACCTGATGCATAAACTTAATGGTACTTTTCATACTCAGTGTAGTTACTCCACCTCATATTTGATATTATCTGAAGAGACCCTATTAGTCCTAATGCATACCACCACCAAGTGGTTGCCACCTATTAGCCCCTCACTTTTCTTGCAGAAATTAGTGCACTCAACCAATCTACCTGGATGTACACACACACACACACACACACACACACACACACACACACACACACACACACACACACACACTACATACGTACATACACACATACAAATACATGTACACATACACAAAAAAACACATGTAAACACAAACTTAATGTGATCTGTGTATTTAAACCTCTTCCTCCTAAGCAAACCTTAGTATGACTGATGCACTTGCTCCAGCTTGACAGTCAGCAGAGTTATTCCAACCCATGCATGCTGCTGTTGACATGTGACCCTTTCCTCCTCCTTCATTAGTTAGTAGTCAGTGTACTCATCCACCCCTTTCCTTCCAAACATTAACTAGTATTCTCTTTCCTTCTTTTAGTGGTCAGTGTCCCTGACTTCATTCCATCTATTCTGTCACTGATTGGAGCCACCCCAACTCATCAGCCAGTTAATCATGGATTGGAATTCCCAGCTTACCCCCTTACTATTTACATTGCTAGTCCTTGATCCTGGTCTTCATGTGTTCTCAGCCTGTTACAACTGGAAATCTGTTCCCATTCCACAGTCGTCACCCTAGTAGCAACAGTGTTATTTTTTTATATTTATGTATGTATGTATAATGCGTTATGTACAAAGACTGTTCCCTTACTCTATGCAAGAAATAAAACTCTAACAAAAAAAAAAAAAACTACACGAAGGCATCTAGGACAAGTCACAGCCAAAATATATTCAAATAGTTAAGCACTTTCATTCCATATATTTTAACACAAACTTCATCCAATTTCCCAAGAAAGCTGTGGAGTGAAATCCCTCTTTTGCATGAACATTCCTTTTCTCCCCTTTACAAAAATGGAGACCCCAGTTTCCTAATTTAGAGGTACTAGGGTCTCTATCTCTGCAGCACTAAAAGGAATGTTAACTATGACACTTCAATATCCAGTGGCTTCAGCATTTCCAGATGGATCTCATTTCCACTCATACCTTAACACCTCAAAACTGTCTAAATACTGTACTGACTTCATCTACAGAAGTGGACCCAGTCCCAGCATTTGCTTCTAGAACTACCTCCTCAATGGAAACATGTCCACCAGCTTCAAGAGTTCATCATTCCCTCTTCCTGTCTCTAGATGAAGTTAACGTTTCTTTACCAGTGCTGAGACAACTTTTGCAATGCCCTCCCCCCAAAACAGAAGTCATCAGATGGGCCAGATAGCTTGCCAGAACTTGTCTGAGGCTATTTGAAAGTCATTGTCTAAAGCCTCTTTCAAATCTTTACTTTACTGGTTACAGTAGCTGCTGACTTCCTGGTCTGTCAGTACGTACTGTGCAAAGGTAACATGTATTACCTAGACACAAGGTGCTCACCTGGGAACACAACCCACAAGTTTGGCTCCTGGGGTGAGTTCTAGAATCCTTATTTTAGGCAAGGTGCTCTTATTATTTGAAGAAAACTTGATGGAGTGGTCAAATTTTGGAACATTGCTGGATCCCTCATTTTAGACTAGTTTGCTAAAGGTGACTCAGTCAGAACCAAGACGCTCAAGGCAGCATAGCTGTAAAGATCACTGTGGCACACAAAGCCCTCCAACATCATAAGTTTGCAGTCTTAAGAGATAAACCTCTGATTTAGGAGAAGCAGAGAAGCAGTATAGATTCTGTTATTGTGGTGCAACAGTGGATCAACTCAATGTTCTTGGATGGAAACTTGAGAGGCTGTGAGAGTTCACCAATCAGTTTATGTACTTTTTGGACCTGAAGAAGGTATATGGCCATGTAGTCTGGAATGTTCTTTGACAGGTGTATGATAGTATGGAGTCTCAATCCCTCTGCTGATAGCAATTCATTACTATTGGCAGAACAAGAATTGTGTACACATTCTGAGTTATCGCAAACTTGTTCAATGTTGGTGTAAGATTCTCCAAGGGTATGCTTAATTTCGTTACCATTTTAGCATTTTCATGGAATGGAATTTAAAGCATATTCAATGTTTGGAGAATATCTGCTTTGTGGTTGTCAAGGTTGCATCTTTGTGTTTTTTTTTTTTTAGACAAAGTTGCACTGAAGTGGTGTCCTGTTAAAAAAGAAACTGCAGGGCTGAAATTCAGCACCTCCAAATCAGAGGTCATTGTTCTCTATAAAAAAGCCCAGATTGCTTTCTGCATGTGATAATGGCACTGCTGTTCAAAGTGGAGCAGTTTAACCATCTTAAGGTCTAGTTCATGAGTGAAGATACAAAGGATGAATAGACTGACCAGAGGATGAATTCCACTGGTGACAAATCAAGCCATGAGACGTAGGATGAAGTCTTCATTTTCCTTAATTTAGTGATCAGACCACCTTCATCCATGGTCACAAGGTTTGTGTAGTGACTGAAAAGATATAACAATGGATTCAGGTTGCAGAAATCATGTTCCTTTGTAGGGTGCTAGGCTCATTGTCTGTGGTAGCCTGAGAAACTTGGCAATTCAGGAGTACAGGCACTCTTCCTCCTTCTCTGGATCATCTGCAGCTAATTTTAAGTGGTTTGGGCATGCAGACAGGATGACCTGTGTGCTTTTTCAGTGAAAGGTTTATCCAGGAATGGCCCACTGAGCAGAGGCCCAGGAACTACTGCAGATATTATATACTCCAATCTACATAAGAATGCCTGTGAATTCCACAGGATAGACAGAATAATGTTGTTGGGGACAGGGAGGTCTTGCCTGGCCTACTCAGTTTGCTGCAATCATGGTATTTTTTTTACTTGGCCAGATGATTCAGAAAATAGATGTATGCACATATGGGTAGATAGAGAGACAGATGGATGGATGGATGGATGGATGGATGGATGGATGGATGGATGGATGGATGGATGGAGTGAGGGATGGATGGATAGATATCAGTACCATGGTATAGGGTCTTAGGTTTAGTATACTGCACCAAATGACCCTCACCTAGCTGCACCTTACCTTACCTCTCTCAACCTCCAACTACACCTTCTGGCATCCCATTAAAACTGGACAGTTATACATTGAAATTCCACAGTCAAACTTTTATCAATTCAACCAATGGTCATATATGATATACAAGAGTAGCCTTGATGTCTGCCTTGGCCACTAGATACTTGGCCTGATCCCAGATAATTTATGCTCAGGGTAAGCTGTTGTTTAAGCGCATGAACATAACGTAGACATAAGTGATTCTAAAAAAATCATCTTCTGTGCCTCATTTCATATAAACATAAGAAGAATCACACAAGACTTCTTGACCAGCACAAATTTAATAATAATACGTTAATGCCATAAGAATCACTGGATATGTTGCACACAGATCCAGAGTAAAAAA
>NC_056741.1:511951550-511966550 GCF_019279795.1 Protopterus annectens | reverse complement strand
TTAGCCCTTGCAATTTAAATACGAATAACCTAGACCTGGCAGAACATTTACATGTTACCCATATTGATATGGAACACAGGTTCTAAATCAGGGCTGAATTTGAATAGAGTAAGAGAAGTACTTTGCTTTATGTGGAGAGAAAGACAATTCCAAACAAGTTGTATTCCCTGTGATACATATCTATCCCTCCAACATATGTAGTTATGATTTAGAAGAGATTAAGAACTCTTGAGCTGGTGTTATGCCAAAACTGGACTTGCGGATCTGCAGTAGATCCGTGACGATGGGGTCTGCTGAGGCTATGTACCAGAGGTAGCGATTGCTCCTTGGCAACTTGTTTGATACCAAGAATGGGGACAAGGCTTTGAGATGTTCAGTGTAGATTTATGATTTAGAGCCTTGCTTTTCTTGGTTAGAAAGTGTTGTGGTCATTTGTGTTAAATGTCTAGACAGGTACATATTGAAGGGAGCATTATACTCAATGATCAGCCTAATAAGTGCTGAATACAGTGGAATGATCACATCCCTGGATCTAGACATCATACCTTTACTAATAAGCTATGCAGTGTAAAAGAATTTTCTTAAAATGAGTGGATACAAGATGATCAAAGGACAGTTTGCTTTCCATGTAGGTTTCCAGGTCGCCACCTACCAGATTGATTTTCAAGGGTGTGTTGTCAATGTGATAGTTACAGGGTACATCCTGCTTGCCAAAGGAGGCAGTTATACATTTTTTGGCATTTAATTTTAGTTCATACGTATGACAAGCTATTTGTTTGACAAAGGGCCTATTGTAGGATTTTGATGTCCTCAGGAGACTTTATGATAGCACCAAGTTTACAGTCCTCCACAAACTTAGTCAGCCATAAACTCCTAACATTAACTTTGACTTCCTAGAAGAAAATGCTAAACAGGAGTGGCCCAGGGACTGAACCCTGGTGTGCACCAGTAGTGACAGGTCTTTTGGTGAAGGTAAAGCCAACTACCTTAACGTCCTGGGTTCTATTTGTGAGTCATTTTGCTATCCAATGAGTTACATAGGAATCCGCAGTTAGCTAGGAGAGTTTATCAACAATATCTAGGCATGAGGTGGAGTCAAATGTCTTTATAAAGTTTAAATATGCAGTTTACCAATTTTCCCTTATCCATTGTTTCGGGAACCTTTTTCAAGTAGTCGACCTGGTTAAGCAATAGGAACTGCCCTTGACAAAACCAAGCTGGCTTGGGTCAAGAGTTTGTGGGTTACCTAAGTCCTTATTTATTAATTCCATAATAATTCTCTACATAGCGTTACAGATGAGGACAGTCAGATTTATGGATCTGTAATTACCCAGGTCTGTTGACACCCCATCTTTGTGTAGGGGCATGACTACTGGAGTCCTCCATTCATCTGGCACAAAAGCTGTCTGGAGGCTGATACTGAATAGCCTCTAAGGTGGTTGACAGATCTTGTTTCAGGCTGGCCAGTAGGAAGCCTGGTATGTTTTTGGCCTCATAAGAACAATGTTCTTGGCTTTGGAATGTGCTTTGAGGACTTCTTCTTGGGATATTTGAGGAAATATAGATTTGGGTATGTGATCAGGGAAAGTGTGTGGGTGGGGGACTTGAAGTTAGAACTAAATTTATCTGCTGGTAATTTGACTATGTCCTCAGGGTCTGAGTATGTAATACCATTTGCTGTTAGTTTTGTACAGTGCTTGTCATTTTTCTGAGGTTTCTAACATAGTTAAAGAAGGTCTTATGATTGTTTTTTCCCCTGGGTGTCTATCGTTCCCTCATATCTAGCATTGGCTAATTTGATCAGGGACCAGAACTCCTTGTTAAGTTTGGCAAGAACATTTTTATCATTTTTAGATAGATTTATTATTGCATTCAGTCAGTTTTTTTTTCTTTTATTGTAGAGCCTGTTTATATTTGGGTTCCAGCACAGGGGTTTATTTTTAAATTTCGCATTGTAATTACTTCAGAGGGGGACAAATGCATCTATCCAACTATATACATGTGCATAGAATTTGGTGATGAAAGATTACACATTTGCAGTGGGGTCAGCAGGATGGATGGGTATGGTGAATTTAGCTTCTATCACTTTCCCCCCTCACCTATTCCTATCTTACTATACCCTGCTTAAGAACTAGTACAGGACAAGTAAAGTACTTGAATTTCACTTTATGTTACAGGACCTTAGCTTTGCAATCTCTTGTAATAGTTGCTTGAGAATGTATCATGTTATGTCCTGTTGTTTAACATTATTACTGTGTAGTTTGTTTGCTCTGCTGAGCTAATTCATGGTACTGAATCTGTGTTAACATTTTTGTGATGCTTTGAATGCCTAGCTAATGTACTGTATGCCTCACTACCCGTTTCTCTCTCTCTATATATGTACCAGCCTGTGTGTTCCTACGTGTCCTTGCTCCTGACCAACTGAAAGTGCCCTACTTGCTATCCAAGGAACGTACCCTGAGCTAAGAATTTAATTACTAGCTCCCTGTGAGACCATCCCTGCTAAGGACAGTGAAAGTATGCGTTGCTTAAACTACTTGTAAACTTGTATCCAAAACACAACTTTACCATACTGTAAGGTTAGGCAAGCCCCCGGTCAGGTCAGCCAGCACCCAAACTACCTCCCTCTTCCATTATTTCTGCAACCCGAACTCATACTTTTCTCTGGTTCCCATACCTCTCTCCCCCCATTTTTTGTTTGTTTTCCCCACTCTAGTCGTTATCCCCTGTGCTGTCTTACTTAATATAATGTACATGTCTTACCTGCTGGTGGCACTTCAGGATTAGCTTCTTGCCCTTTTTTCTGCACCCTTCTCCACCTTATCTCTGTACAATAGGCATTCTGAACTTTATCATACCCTTCTTCCTCTCCATCTCCCCTTCTAAGTTTTACCCAGCTTCTCATGTCTCATTGATTTCCCCATCTTCACTGTCCAAAGGCATCTCACATCACTGCCTACTCTTCTCACAGCCTAATCTCCATTTCTTCCTAAGTCTCCTATTCCCTCAGCCAAACCTCTTACCTTCAGACTCACCTGCAGTCTCCTTACTGCACTGATTGTCTCTCCTGGCAAACTACTCCTTGCTCTCTTCCCACTCCGTTCACCCTGCGGGCTCACTCCGCTCCCCTATCCTGCCCCCAATTTCCACCCGCCCCCAACACTCCTACCTTTACTTCTCCTACACCACATCTCCACAAAACTTCATCCATTCACATTAATCAATCAATTACCTAAATCCCACCTCCTATTTAACCTCTCTACAGAACTCTACCACATTCAACCCTATACCTACCAATTAGCCTCACCTCCAACTTTCTCCTCCCGCTAATCATTCCCACTATGTCCACTTTCCACACCCCTTACCTATTCAACATACCTATCTTGCTCCTACTCATCTCTTCTTCCCTCACTACTGCCTATCTTCTAACCTCCTATGAGCACCCTCTACACTACATCCCTCCCTTCCCCTCCAAATGCACTTCTACACCTCCACCATATACATCACTAAACTTCCTCAACATCATATACAAACCTAACTACCTTCTTCCTAAATATCATAGACTAGCTCCCATCAGATATACCCATACTCATTTCATACTCCAACCTGACAACTTTAGAAAACATATTCTCAATAAAAACATAACACACCTTCATCTCCTACTAGATGGTGATATACATCCTAACCCTGGCCCTTACCATACCCCCATCTCAGCACCATGTAAAACAAATATCTCTAGCTCCATAGCCCCTTCAAAGCCTGCTAATTATCTCCTTATAGCACACCTTAATATTCGTAGCATTAACAACAAAATTCCTCATCTACATGCCCTCTTAGATATCCACCAATTCGATCTTTTATGCTTATCTGAAACTTGGCTAAAACCCACGGTTCTAGACAATGAAATAACTCCACCCGGGTATAACATCATTAGAAAAGACCGCACCACTAGAAAGGGAGGAGGGGTCGCAATCCTATATAAACACAAACTACAAGTCAGCACTATAGACCTTTCTCCACCTCAAAATAATAAATCAGAAATACTAATCTCCAAACTTCAAATCAATACTTGTAAAGCAATAAATGTCATTTGTTTATACCTGCACCCCGGTAATAACATTAACACCCTTGAAAATATCCTCAACTGGACTTCTTCTAATCTACCCCAAGAAACCATAATCCTAGGAGATTTTAACATAGACTGGCAGTCCTGTCATAATGATCTCCCTACCAACCATATAAACTTATTCGGATTCTCATAATCTATCAACTTCCCAACCAGAATAAATAAACCCAACAATAAAGAAAGTACCCTGGACTGGATACTTACTAACAATCATCACCAAACTTATAAAGTAGGAATCCTTCCTGATGACATAAGCGATCATGCTCTCACATATATTATTAGACATAAAACTAACCTCACCTACCCTAATACAGTCAGAGCTGTACGTAACAAAAAGAAATTTAATCCTGAACTCTTTCAGACAGAGCTTTTTCAAATGAACTGGTCACCACTAAAATCTCTCCCACTGGACGAAGCAGTAGCATATTTCAACACTACATTCTTAACCATCCTGAACCGCCATGCTCCACAATGTTCTGTTAGATGTAAATCCAAACCAGCCCCCTGGCTCTCCAATGATACTAGACAAAAAATCCTTTTAAGAAACAAATCTTGGAGAAAATGGCGTTCCACTAAGAATGCATTAGATCACCAAACCTTTAGGCAACTTAGAAACAGTACAAAAAAAGCCATCATTCTAGACAAAAAAAAATTACCTTCAAGTACAGGAGACATATCAAACAAAACCTCAAAAGTTTTGGAACAGCATTAACAAACTTCTTCACCCAGGGCAATCTATCACTCCCAATCCACTAGGCTCTAACCCCAATAATCCTATTCACACTGCCAATGCCATTAATTCCTTCTTTACCAATGCTATCCAAGCTCTTGCCAACCAACTATCTCCTGATACCTCTAATATTACTATTTCATCCTTAACTGCTCCCCCCTTATTTCAGTTACAACCTGTCTTCACCTCCACCATATCCTCCCTACTCACAAAACTTAAACCCAACACCCCTTCAGCTGACCAACTCCCTGCAGAATACCTTCAAAAAGGTGCAAAAGCCATTGCCTACCCAATATCTATTCTGATCAATAGAACCATAAGTGAAGGTAATATCCCATCAATCTGGAAAATCTCCCACATTATTCCATTACACAAAGGTGGCAACTCTTATGACTTCTCTAACTTCCGTCCAATAGCTCTACTATCTCCTCTGGCAAAAATCATGGAAAAGTGTATCCATAAGCAACTTCTTCAACACCTTCTACAAAATAACTTACTAGCTAACTGTCAGCATGGCTTCAGGCCATACCACAGTACTACCACTGCCCTGCTATCATTCACTGATTGTATTAATAAAAACCGGAACAAAAGTATTCCTTCCTCTGCAGTATTCCTTGATTTATCCAAAGCTTTTGACATGATTAATCACCAACTCCTCTTACATATAATGAAATCACTTTCTCTTGATTCCTTAGCCATCAGTTGGTTCAAATCTTACCTTGAAAACAGACAGCAGGCTGTACTTTGGCACAATAACCTTTCTAATCTCCTGCCCATCTCCCTCGGTGTCCCTCAGGGTTCTATATTAGGTCCTCTGCTTTTTTCCATTTATATAAATGATCTTCAGTTAGTAATTCCACATACTACATGCATTCAATATGCAGATGATTCTACTATTATCTGTTCAGCTACTTCTCCAACTGAATTACATACCCTTACCCAGAAAGCATTTAATACTGTCGAACAATGGTTCACTGACCGTTGCCTCCTTCTAAACCCCCAAAAAACTAAAATGCTCCTCTTCTCACCTACCCGTAAGTCCCCCCCATTTCATTTCACACTCACATCAAACAACGGTACATTTATTTCTCCCAACCCAGCTACTAAACTACTAGGTATAACAATTGACATTAACCTCAATTTTGATACTCATGTCAATAACACTATAAAAACAGTCAATAAAAAACTAGGTTCCCTCTATAAAGTCAAACCCTTTCTTACACCAACAGCCAGTGCTGCTTTAGCAAGAACTCACCTTATCTCTACTCTACTCTATGCCTCTCCCATTTATACAAATCTTTCTAAAAGTAACCTCAACAAACTAGCAGTATCCTATAATAATATTGCTCGATTTGCTACTGCCTCCCCTTTCAGGACTCATCACTGCCTTAACCTAAAACAACTTGGCTGGCTTGAGTTTGTACACCATTTACAATATCTCCAGCTTGCTATAGCCCATAAGATCCTCTCTCAACCCACAAACACACCAATACTCTCAAGCCTTTTCATCCCCTACAACAATCCTAAAAACCTACGGTCATCCAACAAACTTCTGATTAACACCTGCAGATCTTATAACTTAGCAGGTGATACCCTGTTCTCTAACACTGTTGGCAAGTTATGGAATTCACTTCCTACTGACCTCACTTCTCTGTCATCTCTTACACTATTTAAAAAGAAACTAAAATCATATCTCCACATACACTGGTTATGTTCCTGCACTAACCGTGGCTAACATCTACATATCAACAACATAGTAAACTTACTGTCTTGCATTTTTACAATATCCCTTACTGCCCTTGCTAAGCTCATTCAAAGTATTGTAGTTTAATACTATTAATGAATGCTCTCTATTGCTACTATGTGGGGGGGGGGGGGGATAAATAAACATTTTTTAATTTTTGCTTACTTAAACTCCTACCACTTTCTAATTTAGTTTTTTGCATGTATCTTTACTGTTACCCCTTTGTATATCTTATACTATGGTTTTATATTTTATATTTTGTATTTTGCATTTTTTATTTTTTCTGTTCCATATGCCTTTGGAGCTTTTCTCCCCGGGCATCTACTGAAAATGGACATGTATCCAGCTAGACTAGCCCGGTCAACAAATGTAAAATAAAATAAAAAATAAAAGGTTGTCATTCTGTCTTAGTAGATTATCCTTTTCACAATCTCTGAATACAGAAATATTTAAAGATGCTTCCAGCTTCAATCTTATGGAGAATGTGACTGATTTATGGTCATTTTGACTAAGGAAGAAGGTATAACAGTTGAAGACCTGAGCTATCCCATATTGGTGAGGACCAAGTCCAGGACTTTGTCTCCCCTAGTTGCAGTTGAGGAACAGACTAAGTGGTACAGCGAGTCTGTATTTACAAAGTCCAGAAATCTCTTGGTATACATGTTAGGGTATGCATAAGTTTTGAAGTTGAAGGTTAAATGAAGTCCCCTAGGAGAATGGTGTTTGTCCTAATGTATAAGGACTCTATACTAGTCGGGTAGTAGGCATAGGCTAAGGGAGCATAGAGGGATTCCTATAGTTAGGTATGAATTGATAAGGGTTTTGTTAATGCCTAGTTTGACATGGAGGAGTTCTAGGCTGTTATCCTGTCAAACAAGCCTGGAGATGAAATTTTGTTTTCTGAATATAGAGACACCACTGGCTTCAGTGCCTTTGTCTGTTGTGGGGTGCCTGAATGCATGGAAGATGCTGAAACCCTACACTGATTGACTGCTGTTAATTCTCTTGAACCAAGTCTCTGTAATGATACGTATATTGATGCACTCCAGGGTAACAGTGCCTATAGGGTGTGAATTTATTTTGTTGAAAATCCTAGCATTGAGTACCAATACCTTTATGTTGTCCAAATTCCGTTTTTTTTTTTTTTTGGAAGCTTTTGAAGACTGACATTGCCTAAAACTGCACTACAGAGATAGACAAGGTTTTAGCCAATATTCAAAAGCCTTGTAGAAATAAGTGCAGGCCATCCCTGGCAAAGCTTTTAGGACTGTCTTCTCTCTCCTCCCAGGCTGATATATATTGAACCACTCCCTTGAATGACACCAGAAGCTAAACCAGCTCTTGAAGTCAATAATATTTTGTTTATATTGCGGCATCATTGTCAATGATGGTAAAATGCTGGTCAAGGCTAGATTCATACCTGCCTTGGTCACATATTCCGAGATCTCCTTCGTCTCTTTTTTATATATTCCAGGGAAGTATGTCTCAAGTCATTTTCTTCCACTTATAATATGACTGTGTCATATGCTCACTTGTGGTTCAAGGACTTGCGTGCATGCATGTTGATGTAACAAATCCTGGCATTAAATAGGCAACTAACCAGCCTGGTGGGTGGCACATCAGTGTTTCGCACTATGGAGTAACCTATGACTAGGAAGTGGGAGTGTGTTGATGTTTGCCTTATGGGATTTGAGTTAAAAGACTGAGTCTGACACCCCACAGGAGCAAAAAAAAACTGAAAGATTTCTCCAAAGCAAACTACAGCCTACTAGGCGACGGTATAAAACATTTCAACCCCCCTGTTAACACAGCCAACAATTACTCCTATGCAGAGGAGTACACAAATGCCCTGTATAAACAACTGTATAGACTCAGCTGTACCTGATCAGATCAAAACCAGGTCCTTCTGAAAAAACAGGCACCCCTGGTAGACTTCAGGTATAAACAGCTTATATAACAAAAGATAGAAACCGATGTCTAAGAACAAGAGGGAAATTACTCAACAGAAAAACACCTTCCTCAGCTTGAACAAGAAGGTCAGATATCTTGTAAAGTCCTTTAAACCTAGTTATGAAGCTAAATTAGCATCCCTAGCTAAAGATAATCATAAAGCATTTTTAGCTATGTCCAAAATCTAAAAGGGAATGCCCAACTATGAGCCAAACTTATAGTGGACGCTACCTCTCATACTGTACCTGAGGAAATTGACAATCTGCTAGCTGACAGATTTAGCGCAAACTTCACCCACCTATCCCTACCAGCCGTACTCCATAGTATACCTGACACCAGTTCTCTACCTAGTATCTCCAAACAGCAGGTCATATCCATGCTCTCCAAGGCCAGAAACATGGCAACTATGGGACCAGATAACATCCCAGGTTGCTTACTAAACAATCTAAAACAAGACCTAGTGGAACCACTTGACACTCTCTTTAACCTCAGCCTGAGCACTGGCTTTCTTCCAGCAGGGTGGAGAAGAGCAACAGTAATCCCTATGTATAAAGGGGGGCCATCAACTGACCTTGGGAACTATAGACCCATAACCCTAACCAGCCTTATCTGCATGGCCATGGAAAGAATCATTATGACCCTTATCAATAAGGATATAGACAACTTTCAAACTCTTGACCAGACCCAGTTTGGCTTTGTTAAGGGTAGATCATGCTTATTGAACCTGGTAGATGACTTCAAGAATGTCAACAAAGCCCTTGATAAAGGCAAAGCACTACATATTGACTATTTTTATTTAGCCAATGCCTTTGATACAATCCCCATTCAAATATCATTGACAAACTCTCCCAGCTAAGGATTAACCCATATGTCACTAGATGGGCAGTCAACTAGCTCACAGACAAAATGCATACTGTCAAAGTTGGGGAATCCAACTCTACTAGTAGACCAGTCACCAGTGGCATACCGCAAGGATCTGCGCTGGGCACTCGACTGTTTGGAATTTATTTATTGGATATCCAGGCTACTAGATGGGCAGTCAACTAGCTCACAGACAAAATGCATACTGTCAAAGTTGGGGAATCCACCTCTACTAGTAGACCAATCACCAGTGGCATACCGCAAGGATCTGCGCTGGGCACTCCACTGTTTGGAATTTATTTCTTGGACATCCAGGCTAAAGTAGATGGCCTGTGGCTTACTAAGTTTGCTGATGATTGCAAACTGGCCACAATCATTGTGTCCCCAAATGATGTTAACATATTACAAAAGGGGTTAGCACAGACAAATTATTGGTGCCAAAGCCACAGACTAAAGCTAAATGCAAAAAAGTGCATTATTAACACCTTTGGGAAAGAGGAAGCCTCTGCAAATTACAATATTGACAGCACCCCCTAATCTCAAACCCAGTGGTATGAGATTTGGGAACACAGGTTGATAGGAACCTAAATTTTGATCACCATGTGCCCACAATGGTAAAGAAAGCCTTCTCTGTTGCACATCTCATGAGAAAGGGCATCACATCCAAGGCTAAGGATGTTATAACTCCTCGGCCCTCATCAGACCACTAGTAGAGTACAATGCTTCCTTTTGCATGTACCTCACCACACACATGCAGCAGCTGGAGAGACTGCAGAGGTTTCTCACCAAGAAAATTCAGGGCATCGAAAACATGACCTACAGGGAAAGCCTGAAAGCCCTGTGATCGTACTCTATATCCTACAGGCTGCTGAGAGGCAACTTGTGCCTGGCCTACAGAGCAGTCTCTGTCCTTGCCCTATTGGAAATGCTGCACATCCTCAAATTAAATGGGACAGGAGTCAGTCACTCCAGGGATCTCAACCTAGCCTGTGACATTTACTGAACATGTTGGAGAGACAGATATATCTCCCAAAAATTGCTGCTCCTCTGGAATAAAACTCATATTTTATGTGAAGTAGAGCTTCTCAATTACCCTATTCAAGCCCAACCTTGTCAATTGGATGGGAGACCATAAATTTATGACCCTCATGGACAGGGGCAGTCGATGCTGATCATATACTTGCTCTGTAAATAACGACAATCTAACCAAGGTCAATTAGGGAACATGGGTATAACATGGCTAGGCTTGTAAAGGCCCTAGGGCCATTAGCCTAGTAACCTCCTATGAATGTACTATTAGTTTTGTACAGTGCTGGGCATTTTCCTGAGGTTTCTAGCATAGTTATAGAAGGCCTTATGATTGTTTTTTTTTTTCCTGGGTGGGTATTTTTCCCTCATATCTAGCTTTGGTTAATTTGATCAGGGACCAGAGCTCCTTGTATTTATTATTGCATGCAATGAGTTTTTTTCTTTTGTTGAATAGCCTGTTTATATTTGGGTTCCACCATAGGGGTTTATTTTTAAATTCGGCCTTGTAATTACTTCAGTGGGGGACAGATGCATCTATGCAACTATTTACATGTGCATAGAATTTGGCAATGTTTCATAATTGGTGCTCCCAGAGTTGAGTGTTTGTGAGCTTGCTCAGGATACATGTTTCTTATGTGATATTTAGGAATCATTTGTGGTTTAGGAAGGTTACTTTTAAGAGCCTCAGCTTAAGTAGGTCTAAGTGTTTGGTCTGTATTATGTATGATAGGTACAGAGTGGTGTTGATTGTTACTGACAAACTGTTTCATGTTTATAGTTGCTTTATGTGAGAGCTTTGCCTCCGATAACATTCTATAACATCTCTCGCACACTGTCTCAGTTTGTTTAAGTAGTAGGTAGTTGTCAGTAAACATGAGACAATTGCTACATTGTGTCAAAATGGCCATTTCAACTAAGATGGCTACAGAGGCAGTTATAAAGTGCAAGTCCATGTTTCCAGGTACTTACTAATGTGGACTGAAGGGAGAGTAGCACCTATGAGGTTTGGAGTTGATTAATGGAAGTACTATCGGTCTGGCAGTGGAGATAGTGTGGGTCTCATCACAGCTACACAAAACCAGGAATCAGTGATGCTTTGCTCCTTCTCTCACCAGAAGTAAAGGGTAGCACCAATGCCAAGCTGCTTTCTGAAAAGTAGGATTAACTCATATATTAATGGGTCAGTGCACTTTGTCTTCTCTTGGTAGATACCCTAAATGGAGCCTACAGCAACTGAATGCAACAGAAAGCCGAGCTGTACAAAGACCTTGAGTATTTTCTCACCAAACCTGCAACCAGACCACTCAGTAAAGTCCAGAATACATCGCCATCAGAGACCAGCAGGAGTCAGCACCCTTCTGCTCTTTCTCTTTAAAAATAAACCCTGAACAAGGAGAGGGTCACCGTAAGCTGCCTATCGGGCGCTAGAATCCGCCACATAACACAAGCACTCGGGTCACTCCACGGCAAGTACAAATATGACACAGTCATTGTCCATGCTGGTGTGAACGACCTGAGACGTCCCTCCCTGGACTACATGAAAAGAGACATAGAGGAGCTCTCTGATTATGTAGCCCAGGCAGGTATGACCCTAACCCTGAGCAGTATCCTTCCTTCACCAAGAATGATGCCACAATATAGAGACAAGATGATCAGCTTTAACAATTGGCTTAATGTCTGGTGTCATTCAAAGGGGATCCAGTGTCTGTCTGCCTGGGATGACATGCTTGACAAGCCACGCTGCTTCGAAAGGGATGGCTTGCACCTGTCACCCCTGGGATTCCGGATATTGGCTAAGGCTCTTGCCACCCCCATAGTGCCTTTTTTAGGCAAGGCTCAAATTCTAAACCTACCACCCTAGAAAACAAAAATGGGAAGAAACTGAGGGTAATGCTGCTCAATGCCAGAAGTCTAAATCTCAAAATGCACGCACTCGAGGCCCTTCTCAGTATGGGGAACATCGATGTCTGTGCTGTAACTGAAACCTGGTTCAAGGCTCCTGAGAGCACCCCGGCACTATTAGGTTTTACCTCATATCATGCCCGCCCCAAAACCCGGATCACACCACAAAAGGAGGGGTGTATCCATATTCGTAAGGATACCCACACCTCCAGGTTGGTGGCAACGCACGAAGCTTCGGAAACCATCCAGGTGCAACTAACCATAGGCAAACTGCTCTACAAATTGTAGCATGCTACAGGCCACCCTCTCAAACTCAGGAACCCCACACAGCCTTCCTGAAGACACTGGAGGGTATAAATGTATCTCCAAACACCATCATATTGGGTGACTTCAACTACCCGAATATAGACTGGGAACATTACTCAAGCCCTAACTTTCTAGCCCAACAGTTCCTGGAGTTCATAAATTCAAATGCCATGGAACAGCTAGTCACTGTTCCCATGAGAGGAGAAAATATACTAGATCTCATTGTCACAAACATGGGGACAAAATGCTCCACACCGAAGTATATCCCTCATTGGTGAGATCTGATCATAAACTAATCTCACTGGAAATCCACATCCCCCCCACCCCAAACAAAAAGACCATAGTGAAGAACTTCTCTAAAGCAAACTTCACACTACTCAAGACTGGTGTGGTATCCTTCAAGGCCCCTGAGCCAGTGGAAACCACAACCCAAGCTGCGAAGCCCTTACAAATGCCTTCTATGAACACCTCCAGGACTGCATGGATCAGGCAATCCCAAATAAAACCAAGACTCTTTCCACAAAGGGCAAACGTCCAGTCTGGTGGACCCCAGCCATTAACAAACTTTACAATAAGAGGAGAAAGCTATTACATGATAGAACAAAATCTATAAAAGGGAAGTCACCCCTGATCATTATTAGTAAAAAAATACGAGCACTCATAAAATCAACTAAGGCCAATTTTGAGAGAAAAATTGCCATGGATTCAAAGGACAATAATAAGGCCTTTTTCAGCTATGTTAGGAACCTGGGTGGAAACTCCCAGATATGCTCAGAATTAGTCCAAAATGATACAAAAATCACTGAACCCACAGACATTGCCAACATACTGGCAGACAGGTTCAGTGCAAACTTCACCCCCCTCTCCCCCCCTAAAGGAAAGATAACTATCCCAGCCGAGTGTAGCCTCCCGGACATCTCAAATGTGCAGGTGAAAGCTGCTCTCTCTAAAGCTAAAAACACAGCATCAATGGGACCGGATGGTGTCCCCGGCTGTGTGCTACACGAGCTAAATGAGGAATTAAACCCGCACATAAGGCAGCTGTTTAATCTCAGCCTTACCACAGGATACGTGCCCAAGGAGTGACGTACGGCAACTGTGGTCCCACTCCACAAAGGCGACGCCTCTACGGACCCTGGTAATTACCGCCCCATAAGCTTAACAAGTCTAGTCTGCAAAGCTATGGAGAGGATCATAATGGAGCTCATAAACAAAGATATAGGGGACTTGCAGACATTGGACCCGACCCAGTTTGGCTTTGTCAAGGGAAGATCATGCCTTTTGAACTTGGTTGACTTCTTCGAAACAGTCACCAAGGCCATTGATGAGGGAAAGGCAGTCCATACAGCCTACCTTGACTTTGCAAAGGCTTTCGACACAATACCCCACTCGGGTATTGTAGAAAAACTTACCAGCTTAAATGTAAACCCATATGTCACAAGATGGGTTGCAAACTGGCTTAAGGACAGAACCCACAGGGTTAGAGTTGCTGGCGCTGTGTCAGACTCCAAGCCGGTCACAAGTGGTGTCCCACAGGGCTCAGTCCTTGGCCTCCTATTGTTTGGCATCTACTTCTCAGAAGTACAGGCCAACATGGGAGGACTTTATTGACAAAGTTTGCAGACGACTGCAAACTGGGCCATAGTGGAAAGTGCATCGGACACGGATATCCTTCAGAAGGGACTCACGGAAACAGATAGCTGGTGCCAGAGCCATGGCCTGAAGTTAAACGCCAAAAAATGTATAATCATACCCTTCAGGAAAAACAAGGTAACCCCAAGCTACCATATAGGTGGCAATCCACTAAGCACAGAAGAGGTTATCAGGGACCTGGGGACCCAGGTTGACAGTGGCCTTTCTTTTGACACTCACGTTGTTAAAGTGGTTAGAAAGACCTTCTACATTGCCCACCTGATTATGAAGGGATTCACATCCAGATCTAGTGAGGTCATTGTTCCCCTGTACTCTTCAATTATCAGACCAATGATCGAGTACAATGCCCCATTCGGGATGTATCTCACCCGACATCTGCAGCAATTGGAGAGACCCCAAAAGTTCCTCACCAAAAGGATAAAGGGACTCCAAAATCTGTCATATGCTGCCAGATTGAAGAAACTCCAGCTCTATTCAGTCGCATACCGTCTGCTCAGAGGTGACATGTGCCTGACATACAAGGCCATGTCCAACCCGGAATTAATGGACATGCTCCACCTCAAAAAAATCCAAATCCACCAAAACCACTAGAGCAAGCGACTTAAACCTTAGCACGGATATAAATAGGACGTGCTGGAAGGATAGATTTATCACTCAGAGACTCCCTATGCTGTGGAATAAAATCCCGGTCCATGTGAG
>NC_056741.1:511722140-511916733 GCF_019279795.1 Protopterus annectens | reverse complement strand
AGCTGAGACTTGTTATCCTTCAGAAAATGCAGATAATGAAAATTGTGTTATTCTAGCAGCTTTCAGAGTTCATATGAGCAATGTAGACTAAAATAAAAGGAACTGAAGACCGTCTACTCATGTTTAAACCCTGTATCAGACATATGCCTTTGTACAGAGCTATTGGAAGGTAAGAAAACCATCACACTTGGCTAATATTCTTTTTTTTTTTTTCAAAAACACTTGGCTAATATTCTGAGATCAATTTGAACATGAAAAAAGAAACAATACTGTTTCTACTACTGTTTGAAACTTGCAACTTTCAGATGCTTTCATCAGAAGCTAGGGCATCTGTGTCATAACAATCATTGCATTTAGCTAGCATTTAGAAATCAGCACAAAATTAAAATATGAAATGAAATTAACTGAAAGCGCTGTTTACCAATGTTTTAACTTTGCACTGCTCAGATGCTTTCCTGCAGGGTATTAGCAAGTAAAGTCATAACATTCCTGAAAAACTAGTTTTTCTGAGGATAAAAAGGACAGTTGAAACTAATGAATGACTCAGCGGGAGCTGTTGTGAGTACAACTGCAATTTAAAGTGGAATCTGCCTAACTTTTCTGAAGCTTCCTGTAAGCACCCTCCCCCAACCCCTGCAGCCAAAGTTAGGACATGCCCAGAAAGCCAGACTGAAAATGTAAACAAAGACCAGAATCAAAACAAAAAAATCCCTGGGATTGTCCCTTTAAATATGGTGGCTTTTGCAGTTGCCTGCCCCACTGTAGATCTGATCTGAGACACTCCCCCCAGTGCCATCTCTTTACCACATTCTACCTAATACACTCCTTCTGCACTTGATTTTATTCATTTTTAATTTAATTGCATTTTTTAAACTGTGGTTGGTCTAATATTGCTACATACTCAAGTGTGCTAGCTTGTACTGCATTTGTGTTGTGTTTACTGCTGTTTTAGCTACTTTTCTGTAAAAAAAAAAAAAAAAAAAAAAAAAAAAATAACTGTAAGCCTGTTTCCTAACTTTCCTGTAACTAGTGTAGTCCAGATACAGATTTGCTGTATCCAGGACTATATGTAAGCTTCTGAGCCCCCCCCCCCAAGACTTTCTGTGTTGCAGGGAAGCCTTCTTAGCTTGTCAGGGGGAGTGGTAAGCACTAGGTAACCTGTCTACCACATAAGGAGTGGTTATGGCCCAGAAATTGTAGTTATTGGCGGTCTGGGCAATCTTCTCCATCTCTCTCAACTTTCTGATTTGAAAGCCCGCATTTGCACTTGTTTGTTTCCTGTAACTAGTCTAGTGCAGATACAAATTCTTAGTTTTAGCACTTGAATTTGCTTATTCATGCTCAGCACTTGTTCAGAACTTGTTGTAAGCACTAAATAAGCTACTAATTACTATAGCACTAAACCTTCCTCATTACCAAGAGGAAAACAATTTTTGCACTTACTTTCCTCATTTGCTTAGAGAAAAACAGCTCTTGTACTCACTTTCCTCACTTATCTAGAGGAAAATAGTTTTTTATTCTTGCATGTCCAAGGGTCAGCTCCCAGTGTTCTCTCCTGTCTATCTGATGAAGCTGGGCATCTTGGGGCAATGTAGAAATTGCCTCATGTACACAGACAACTCTCTCCTCTTACCACCCAACACTACAACCTGTGAGAGATGCACTTATCTAGCAAAACTGGAGGTAAAGCTCTCAACAACCAAGACTGAACTTGACATTCAAGAGGAGAAGGTAAACACTTGCACCACACCACACTTATCACATAGTCTCACAAAATCTACACCACCAAAATACACACATAGAAACACAAAAAACATTTGCAGTGGCTCTCAATAATAATCTGCCCAAGCAACGGAGACCTCCAAAGCAGAAATGCAAGCAACTTCCACCCGCCCAACACAACCCAAATGACACATAGCCCACAGACTCAGTGTGCCACTCAACCACAGCCAATAAGGCAAAACAATGTATCCAACACACTAGTCATAGGTGACTCTATAGTCAGGCACATTGATGTCCCACTCACGAGTCTAAACAAGGAGAAGGTTACTGTCAGCTGCCTGTTGGGTGCCAGGATCCACCACATAACACATGCACTCAGGTCACTCCACAACAACTACAGATATGACTCTGTCATTGTCCATGTTGGTGTGAGCAACCTGAGATGTACCTCCCTGGACTATATGAAAGGAGATATGGAAGAGCTCTCCGATCTTGTAGCCTAGACAGGTATGACCCTAGCCCTGAATAGCATTCTGCCATCGCCCAGAATGATACCGCAGCACAAGAACAAAATGATTGACTTCAACAATTGGCTAAGCTTCTGGTGTCATTCTAAGGGGATCCAGTATCTGTCTGCTTGGGATGACATGGTCGACAGACCATGATGCTTTGCCAGAGATGGCCTGCAACTGTTGCCCCTGGGATTCTGGATACTGGCTAAGGCTCTTGCCACCCCTATAGTGCTTTTTTTAGGCAAGGTTCAAATGATAAATACACCACTGTAACAGGAACAGGCAAGCAAAAACTGAGGGTAAATCTACTCAATGCTAGAAGTCTAACTCTCAAAATGCACTCACTCGAGGCACTCCTTAAAATGGAGAACATCAATATCTGTGCAGTGACTGAGACCTGGTTCAAGGCTCCAGAGAGCACCCCTGCACTGCCATGCTATAACTCATACCACAATTTTCGGCCATGTAACCTGGACTGGAACACCAAAGGTGGAGGTGTGTCCATATTCATTAAAAATATCCTCACCTCCAGGCTAGTTGCTCAGCATAATGCATCCGAGGTTATCCAAGTGTAACTAACTCTGGCAAAACTGCAGTCCAAATTGTAGCTTGCTACAGATCCCCCACCATGCACCAAGATACTCACTCCTCTTTTCTTGATGTACTGGAAAATATTAGGTTTCAACCAAACACCCTAATAATGGGCAATTTCAACTACCCCACCATTAACTGAAAAAAACTACTTGTGTACCAATTCCTTCACACAACGCTTTCTGGAATTCATAAACTCCAATGTCCTGGATCAACTTATCCACACCCCCACCTGGGGCAACAATATCCTAGACCTAGTCATTACTAACATGAGTGACCAGTGTTCCACACCTGAAGTCAACTCCTCATTGATCTGATCCTTCCATAAGCTAATCACCCTTAATATCCACATCCCGCTCCCACCCCTCCATTAAGGGAACCACGGTAAAATATTTTTCCAAAGCCAATTTCATGCTTCTTAAGACAGAAGTGGTGAACTTCATGACACCCATGCAGATGGACAATACAGTTATGACTGCTGAATCCTACACAAATGCACTCTATAAGCACTTACATAAGTGCATGGATCATGCTATCTCAAACAGAACCAAGATGCTATCCTCCAAAAAAAGGACGCCAATCTGGTGGTCTCCTGCCATAAACACACTGTACAACAGAAGGAATAAACTGTTGCAAAAGAGAGTAAAATCCCATGAGTGGAGGAGCTCCCTGGTCAGCCTCAGTAAGAAGCTGAGATCCCTTATAAGATCCTCCAAAGCTAGCTATGAAAACAAAATAGCCACTGATTCTAAGGACAACCACAAAGCATTCTATAGCTATGTCAAGAATCTCAATGGCAACACGCAGATCTGCTCTGAGTTACAGAACAACGGCATGAAAATTACAGAATCAACTGATATTGCCAACATCCTGGCAGATAGGTTCAGTGCTGACTTTATCCACCCCCACCCCCTAAAGGGCCCATATCTATACAGGAAGAATGCAGAGTCCCTGTAATCACAACTACGCAGGTAAAAGCTGCACTCTCTAAAGCCAAAAACACAGCATCCATTGGACTGGACAACATCCCAGGCTGCATTTTACATGAACTTCAGAATGAACTGGCTCCCCACCTAAGCACCATGTTCAACCATAGCCTCACATCAGGCTTTGTGCCCACTGAATGGTGTACAGCAACAGTTATCCCACTCCACAAAGGGGGAGCCAACACTGATCCCAGGAACTATTGCCCTATTAGCCTGATGAGCCTGGTCTGCAAGGCCATGGAACGTATCATCATGGAACTCATAAACAAAGACATTGGTAACCTCCAAACTCTGAATCCCACCCATTTTGGTTTTGTGAAAGGCAGATCATGCCTCCTGAACCTGCTCTACTTCTTTGAGGCTGTCACCAAAGACGTAGATGGGGGTAAGGTGGTTCACTCAGCCTATCTTTGCCTCGCCAAGGCTTTCAACACCATCCCCCATTCTAGAATTATAGCTAAACACACTAAACTAGGTATAAATCCCTACATCACAAGATGGGTTGCCAACTGGCTCACTGACAGAACCCACACTGTAAAAGTTGCACACTCCAAATCTGACCTCAAACCAGTGACAAGTGGAATACCATAGGGTTCAGTCCTGGGACCTCTCCTGTTTGGTATCTACTTCTCTGAAGTACAGACTAACACAGAAGGCCTCTGGCTAATGAAGTTCACAGACGACTGCAAACCAGGACCCATAGTCTAGTCCCTAAATGATGTGAAAATTCTACAGAAGGGCCTCACTGAGACAAATGCCTGGTGTCAGAGCCATGGCCTCAAGCTCAATGCCAAAAAGTGCATTGTCATTCCCTTTGGTAAAAACTCTGTACCCATGAACTACTACATAGACAGCAGTCTAATTAACACCGAATGTGTGATAAGAGATCTTGGGACTCAGGTGGACAGTGGTCTGTCCTTTGATAGTCACATCGCCACAGTAGTCAGGAAGTCCTTCTACCTGGCACACCTCATCATAAAAGGGTTCTCATCCAGGAAAAAAGAGGTCATTGTTCCCCTCTACTCGATACTCATTAGACCCATTATAGAGTACAACACCCCTTTTGGAATGTACCTCACAAGACATCTGCAGCAGCTGGAAATGCCACAGAAGTACCTCACAAAGAGGATTACTGGCCTCAAACAGATGCCCTACACTTACCACCTCAAACAACTCCAGCTTTACTCCATAGCATATCGCCTACTCTGAGGTGATCTCTGCCTAACATATAAAGCTATGCCAAACCCAGCGCTGTTGTACATGCTACAACTAAAGAAATCCCAATCCCTCTGAGCTACATGCTGTAGGGACCTAAACCGTGTCACCACAATAAACAGGGCATGCTGGAGGGATAGATTCCTGTCCCAGAGACTTCCCATACTCTGGAAGAGGCTACCCATCTATGTCAAGCAAAGTTCTTCATTAGCACTCTTCAAGAAAAATCTTGATGAGTGGATGGGAAATAAGAAATACACCCTGGGGATCACTCCTGTGTCTCTGCTTGACAGTGGCACAGAAAATAACTTTCTTTGGTGGCATAAGCCAAGGAACCTATTGGCTAGGCTTACGTAGGCCCTTAAGCCGATAGCCTAGTACCTACCATTGAACCTATGAACCTATAAAATATGGTACTAAGAGAAACCAGATTCCTATATTACTGATAAGTATTAATTAAACACATTTCAGAGTGAATAGTATTAAAATGCATAACAGCTAAAATAGGCATTTTCTCCTCAATGCAGTCTTAGATGCTGAGAAGTTTACATGCACAAGAAAATTACTCTTAAGTTGATGTCACAATGAGTTTATGACTGAAAGTTTCAGATCTTTTTAAACACAATAGTCCCGTATTTTCATCACAGTTAAAGTCTAGGATCAGAAAATGTCAGGGAGCTTCTTATCAAATATTAAGAATGTATCTGTCAGCAGCATTATCCCTAATGTGAAACATCACACCCTTATGGTACAAACCACATTATGCAGAACTAATATTAAGTTGTAAACATCACAGTTTTCAGTGTATATCCAGTTTGTTTTAATGGATAAGCACACAAAAACATCCTTGCATTGCATAATAAACTTAGGGTAGTAGTCATAATGGGAATGAATAAAAGCCATCTGTGCTCTCCATGCATTTTTGGAGCAAAACTGTGATTCATAAAGGCCACTTACACTAATGTACTTTGGATGCAAATAAGCATAAGCAGATAAGGTCATAATGAGATGCAAATGAGAAATGATGTAAAATGGTGCTTGATAATGATGCCTTCTCCTGCATAAATACAATACATAGCCAAGGATTTGTACTTCTCTGCACTATCAGCAGATTCATTATAAAATGTGTCCTCTTACCTATTCTATCTGCTTTGCAATCCACTATGATACTGTCACTTGCTGTTGCTTTACTGTTTCCCAGTGTAAGTTAACTACCTTGTTAGAGCTGAAACCATTCATAGGTTCATAGGTTGGTACTAGGCTATCGGCCCTAGGGCCTATACAAGCCTAGCCATAACAATTCCCTGGCTATTTCTTCCCACACTATTTACTTCCCTGGACCCCTGTCTAGCAGGGTGACTGATGTGATCCCTGGGGTGAATTTTCTATCTCCCATCCAGTCATCAAGGTTCCTTTTGAAGAGGGCCAAAGAGAAGCTCTGCTTAACATGTATGGGCAGTCTATTCCAGAGTCCAGGGAGTTTCTGGGTCAAGGACCTATCCCTCTAGCATGTTTTGTTCATTGTGATGACAAAGTTTAGATCCCCGAAGTGCGTGGCTCTGGGGGATTGGGATTTCTTTAAGTGTAGCATGTCCAACAGCTCTGGGCATTGTATTCTATAATGGGTCTAATGAGGGATTAGTACAGGGGACAATTACCTCCTTTTTTCTGGATGAAAAGCCCTTAGTGATGAGGTGTGCCACATAGAAGGATTTCCTGCCTGCTGTGGAGATGTGGTTATTGAAGGTGAGACCACTGTACACCTGTGTCCCTAAGTCTCTTATCACACTTTTGGTGTTTAATGTACTGCCAACTATGTGGTAATTCAAGGATACATGTTTTTTTCCAAAGGGGAAAACTATACATTTCTTGGTATTGAGTTGAGCCCATGGCTCTGGCACCAAGCATCTGATTCTGTAAGCCCTTTTTGTAGAATATCCACATCATTTGGGGATTCAATAATGGCTCCAAGTTTACAGTCATCTGCAAACTTTGTTAGCCAGAGTCACTTAGTATTGGCCTGTATGAGCTGGATTTGGAGTCGGCTACTTTTACAGTGTGGCTTCTGTCAGTAAGCCAGTTGCCAACCCATTGAGTGATGTAGGGATTAATGCCCAGGTTAGTAAGTTTATCTATGATTCCAGAGTGGAGAATGGTGTGGAAGGCCTTGGCGAGATCCAGATAGGCTGTGTGGACTTCCTTACCCTACTCCACAGCTCTGAAGACTGATTTGAAGAAGTCAGTCAGGTTCAGGAGACAAGACTGGCCCATCACAAACCCAAACTGGGTGGGGTCCAGTGTTTGAAAGTTGACAAATGTCTTTGTTTATAAGTTTCAAGATAATACGTTCCATGGCCTTGCAGATCAGGCTTGTCAGACTGATAGGGCTGTAGTTTCCAGGATCCAAGGTGGATCCCCACTTGTGGAGTGGGATAACTGTAGCTGTGCGCCACTCAATGGGCATGAAGCCTGAGGTCAGGCTATGATTAAACATGACACTTAGGTGAGGTGCCAGTTCATTTTGTAGTTCATGTAGTACACAGCCTGGAATGTCGTCTGGTCCCATGGATGCTGTATTCTTAGCTTTGGAAAGTGCAGATTTTACCTATGTGGCCGTTATTACCAGAATGTGGCAATCTTTTGGTATTGAGATGAGCCCTTTATGGGGTGACAGGGGGGTAAAGTTGGCACTGACTCGATCTGCCAGGATATTTTTAATATCCTTGGGATCAGTATATTTAATGTCATTCTGTCATAGCCCAGAGCAGATCTGAGCATTGCCATTTAGATTCTTGACATAGATATAGAATGCCTTGTGGTTGTCTTTGGAATCTTTGGCAATTTCATTTTTGTAACTAGCTTTGGAGGATTTTATGAGGGATCTCATCTTCTTACTGAGGCTGGTAAGGGAGTTTTTTGCATCCTGGGATTTTCCTCTTTTCTGCAACAGTTTCTTCCTTTTGCTGTAAAGTTTTTTTATGGCAGGGGACCACCAGATTGGCTTCCTTTTTTTTTGGAGGAAAGCGCCTTGGTTCTATTTGGGATGGCACAATTCATGCACGAGTGGATGTGTTCGTACAGTGCCTTAGTGTAGGATTCAGCAGTCGAACCTTCAGTTACCATCTGCATGGGTGTCATGAAGTTTGTCACCTCTGACTTGAGTAGCATGAAGTTGGCTTTGGAGAAGTGTTTTACAGAGGTTTCTTTACTGGGGTGGGGGGTGGGGGAGGGATGTGGATGTCAAGGGTGATTAGTTTATGGTTAGACCAGAACAACGAGGGGGTGACCATGTTGGTAATGACCAGGTCTAGGATATTTGTGCCCCTGGTGGGACAATGGATTAGTTGATCCAGGGTGCTGGAATTTATACATTCCAAGAACCGTTGGGAAAAGGTGTTGGTACCCGAGTAGTTTTCCCAATTAATGGCAGGGTAGTTGAAATCACCCAGTATTAGGGTGTTTTGTTGTATCTTAATATTTTCCAGTATGTTTAGAAAGGTGTAGTGAGAATCTTGGGGCATGGTGGGGGATCTGTAGCAAGCTACAATTTGGATTGCAGTCTTACCTAGTGTTAGTTGCACCTGGAGAATTTCAGATGCATTGTGTTGGGCAACTAGCGTGGTGGTGTGAATATCCTTGGTGAATATGCAAACTCCTCCACCTTTAGTGTTTTGGTCCTGGTTTGGTGGCCAAAAAGTGTAGTAAGAGTTGTAGTCTGGTATTGCAGGGGTGCTTTCTGGAGCCTTGAACCAGGTCTCAGTTACTGCACAGATATCAATGTTCTCCATTTTTCTACTGCCTCGAGAGAGTACATTTTGAAGTTTTCATTTCTAGCATTGAGTAGCATTACCTTCAGATATTGCATGCTTGTACCTGTTACGCTGGTGGTTTTGTGCTTTGAACTTTGCCTAAAAAAGGAACTATAGGGGTGGCAAGAGCCTTAGCCAGTAACCTGAATCCCAGGGGTGACAGGTGCAGACCATCTCTGGCAAAGCATCATGGTCTGTTGATCATGTCGTCCCAGGCAAAGAAATACTGGACCCCCTTTGAATGACACCAGAAGCTTAGCCAATTGTTGAAGTCAATCATTTTGTCCTTATACTGTGGTATCATTCTGGGCAAAAGCAGGATGCTACTCAGAGTTAGGGTCATACCTGCCTGGGTCACATGATCTGAGAGTTCTTCCATGTCTTTTTTCATGTAGTCCAGGGAGGTATGTCTCAAGTCATTCACGCCAACATGGACAATGACAGAGTCATATTTGTACTTGTTGTGGAGTGACTTCAGTGCATGCATTATGTGGCAGATCTGGCACCCAACAGGCTGTTCTTTTCTCTTTGTTCAGCCTGCTGAGTGGGACATCAGTGTGTATGACTTTAGAGTCACCTATGACTAAAGTGCTGGATACGTTGTCTTGCCTTAGGGGCTGTTGTTGGGTGGCACACTGGTGTTGTGAGCTATGTGACACTTTGGTTGTGACTGGTGTGTGCTTGCGTTTTAGCTTTGGAGGTCCTTGTTGCTTGGGTAGGTTACTGTTAAGGGCCTCTACATATGAGGGTTTAGTGTTGCTATGTGACGGTGTTGGTGGTGTGGGTTTAGAAGGGCTATGTGTTGCTTGAGGTGTAGTGCAGGTGTTGACCTTCTCCTCTTGCCTGTCTAGCACAGTCTTGGGTGAAGAGAGCTTTGCTTCCAGTTTGACTATGTAAGTGCATCTCTCGCAGGTTGTAGTGTTGGGTGGTAGGAGGTGAGGGTTGTCTGTGTCCATTTGGACCCAGCGATGCTTACTGGCCAAGAAAGTAAAGATATAGACAGAGATTTACACACTATAATTTTTGACAATCAGGACATACTTTATAGGTTCAGAGTAGGCAGGGATATTGTAAGGGTCTGAGTATGCAAGATCCCACAGTAGGAGGAGGGGATTCATGCCTTTCCTATTCCATTGGATCATAAGTTATGTATAACTCTCACTATACTTGCCATGGAGACCTTCCAGATGGTGACTGGGGACACATTGGATATCTCACATACTTCTGCCTTGAGGATATACTTTTTCTCTTTTTTTTTTCTTTCAGATGATATCCAGTGGAACTATGTGTTATGACATGAGTGAGACATGCAAGTAGAACTACAGAAGAGAACTACAAGACAGATGTGTTTCAGTCTCTTATTGTCATTGACAGGGTCTGTAGCCTCCTGAAGAGTCAATTTAGGTGCCTGGATGAGTTGGAGTGTGCCCTTTAGTATGAGTCTGCTACTGGAAATGCAATATGTACTGTTTGTTGCATTCTTCACAACATAATCATGTGCCAGTCTAGAGGTGGAGTGACCTGTGCTGTCACTGCAGATCTCATTTAAATTCCTACTATGACTAATGGTAACCAGCTGTCAGCAGTAGTAAGGAATCCCATGTGGCAGGTGTCTGCATGGCATACAGCTTTGCAGATAAACAGGCAGCATCTAGTCCAGAACTATGGATCATGACATTCTGGTTAGTATTCACTTTTTAATTAAAAAATACGTAGAGTGCAATTGATGCATGCAATGTCTTTAGGCTATACTGTGGCGCATGATCTACTATCGCTATTCATTAGACATTCTTTCTCATCATTAAATAATTAATTTCTATTTGAAAATAGGTACTCATATTCTTCTTCTTTTGGCTGCTCCCATTAGGGGTTGCCACAGCAGATCAACTGTTTCCATTTCTTCCTGTCTTCTGCATCTTGCTCTGTCACACCAACCACCTGCATGTCCTCTCTCACCACATCCATAAACCTTATCTTAGGCCTTCCTCTTTTCCTGTTACCTGGCTGCTTCATCTTTAGCATCTTTTTCCCAATATACTCTGCATCCCTCCTCAGCATATGTCCAAACCAATGTAATCTTGCCTCTCTGGCTTTGTCTCCAAACCTTCCAACCTGGGCTGACCCTCTAATATACTTATTCCTAATCCTGTCCATCCTCTTCACACCCAGTGCAAATCTTAACATCTTCAACTCTGCCACATCAAGCTCTGACTCCTGCCTTTTTGTCAGTGCCACTGTCTCCAACCCATATAAAATAGCTGGTCTCACTACCCTCTTGTAGACCTTCCCTTTCACTATTACTGGTACTTGTCTGTCACAAATCACTCCTGACACTCTTCTCCACCGACTCCATCCTGCCTATACTTTCTTCTTCACCTCTCTTCCACACTCACCATTACTCTGAACTGTTGATCCCAAGTATTTAAACTCATCCACCTTCGCCACCTCTACTCCCTGCATCTTCACCATTCTTCTATCCTCCCTCTCATTCACACACATATATTCTGTCTTAGTCCTGCTGACCTTCATTCCTCTTCTCTCTAGAGCATATCTCCACCTCTCCAGGTTCTCCTCCACCTGTTCCCTACTCTCACTACAGATCACAATGTGATCTGCAAACATCAAAGTCCATGGGGACTCCTGTCTGATCTTGTCTGCCAACCTGTCCATCACCATTGCAAATAAGAAAGGGCTCAGAGCTGATCCTTGATGTAATCCCACCTTCACCTTAAACACATCTGTCACTTCCACTGCAGACCTCACTGCTGTCACACTACCCTCGTACATATCCTGTACCACTCTTACATACTTCTCTGACACTCCCGACTTCCTCATACAATGCCACAACTCCTCTCTAGGCACCCTGTCATATGCTTTCTTTAAGTCCACAAAGACACATTGCAACTCCTTCTGACTTTTTCTGTACTTCTCCATCAACACTCACAGAGCAAACATCACATCTGTAGTGCTCTTTCCTGGTATGAAACCATACTGCTGATCACTAATCATCACCTTCCTTCTTAACCTAGCTTCCACTACTCCTTCCCATAGCTTCATGCTGTGACTGATCAGTTTAATCCCTATGTAGTTACTACAGCTCTGTACATCACCCTTATTCTTAACATCGGTACCAAAACACTTTTTCTCCATTCCTCAGGCATCCTCTCACATTCCAAGATTTCATTCAACAATCTAGTTAAAAACTCCACTGCCATTTCACCTAAACACCTCCATGCTTCCACAGGTATGTCATCTGGACCAACAGCCTTTCCATTCTTCATAGCTATCCTTACTTCCTCCTTGCTAATCCACTGCAATTCATGATTCACTATCCGCACATCATCCAACCTTCTTTCCTTCTCATTCTCTTCATTCATCAGCCCCTTAAAGTACTCTTTTCATCTGCTCAACACGCTCTCTTTGCTTGTAAGTTTCCTTCATTATCCTTTATCACCCTTACCTGCTGCACAACTTTACTAGCTCGGTCCCTCTGTCTAGCCAATCGGTACAGGTCCTTTTCTCCCTCCTTAGTGTCCAACCTTTCATACAACTCTTCATATGCCTTATCCTTAGCCTTTGCCACCTCTTTCTTTGCCATGCACCTCATCTCCTTATACTCATCTATTTTCTTCATCTCTCTGATAATCCCACTTCTTCTTCACCAACCTCTTTCTCTGTATACTCTCCTGTACTTCTTCAAACAGGTACTCATATTATTCTTTGGAAAAGTTCTTGCCAGAGTGCTCACTGCATTCTGTTCAGTGATTTTGTAAGGTATCATATAAGGAATAATCACATTTTTAACTGTTATGGACAAGACATTCTGCAGATGTAGTATACCTAAGCATGCATATACTGAATGTCCTGAATGCCCTGAAGTGGTACAATCATATCTCTCAATTTCTTAGTATAAGAATTCTAGACAAAGCCTATACTAATGAGGAAACAGAGGCTCAAAAACAGGGACACATTTTTAAAGAATTGCTTTTATAAGCTAAGCAATTTACTAGAATAACAGAATTTTGCATTTTTCTGAAGGATATGAAACCTGAAAATCAAATGTATATCATTATTTAGTGACTTCAATCCTCACTGATTTGACAGAAAAACAAGAAATTCTCTGAAAATATGGACAGTTGAGAGGTATGAGGGTGGAATTAGTAAAAAGTGTTACTTCAGTTTTTAACATGAGTATACTATGCAGTTGAATACACATGTGTAATAATTTTAGATTATGCAGTGTTTCCTCATTTTGAACTATGTTATCTGTTATTGTACAGCATATGAGATTATTTCATTTTGTCATTCACAATAAATTTGTGGTCTCAGTGCCCAAAAAATGTGCAGTGGTGAGGGTGAACAAGCAGCAATGTTTGTTTACATAGCAGGATACTGATTTTTAATAGTTAATTTTCTTATTAGTGTTTCCCTGAATGCTTCTGTATTACTACTTTAAGTTATAGGTAACTATCAGCTGTAACAATGATAATGCATATAGCATTAATAGTGTTAATGACTGCAATCTTATATTATGATGTACAGCCTTTTATCACCAGTTTCTTGAGGTTTTTAGCAGTTATTTTACAGGAATGCAGGGCATACTGTTGAAAAGTGTCCTAAGACCCCCCCCCCCCACAGACTTTTTTTTACTTTATTTAATAACTTATGCTTCCCTTGAGTTGTGAATAAGAAGGTAAAATTGCAGGCAACAGAGATGTCATACTTGAATCACTGTAGGTCAAGCTAAAATGAGTCGTACACCTCCTAAAGAGAGGCTAGGTGATGGTGCAAGTGATTTTGAAGAGGGGCTGTCATGAGAGCCGGATGATGAGTTGGTCCGATGTTTTGACTTATACGATGCAGCTGATCCTGAAGACATTGACAGTGCAGTGAGATCATGACTGGGACTTCAAATAAGAGGGTCCACTAGGTGTAGATGAATGCTGATATGACCTACATGAAATCTGTTCTGCTTATTTCCCCTACTAATTAGAGTACTTTCTTGAGAAGCAGTTGTAGTCTTATGTGATCTACCCCCCCCCCCCACACACATGTCTGGACCATATCCTGTCCTCTTCCATTTGCAAGACTGAATCTTACTTATTATATATCACTGTGATCATGGAAATATTCCCACTCTTTACAATTTCCATTTAGTGCTGCAAATCTTCATACAAAGTCTGAAGGATGCTGTCCATTTCCAGCTAACCCTCTGTGACAGTCCTCTGAGCCCTAACAAAGTCACAGCACATTTTCTGGTGGGCAGACAGTGCTCTAAATGTTTCCTTAGGTAGTTCAGGCAAATTCCTGTGCCCTTTGCCCCACTGTGGAGACTGTTACATCTGAATTTTTGCTATCATCCTGAAAATGTTCACCAGGGTTTGGAGATACTGGTGTACATGTGCTTGGACTTTCCTCCTGTGCAAGCTAAGTGTTATATCAGCATGTGCTGCATTTTGTCATGCACCATCACTTCCTGCAGAGTTACTAACATGTTGTGAGGTATGAGATCTCACCATTAAACTTGGGGACTGCAGGACACTTTCCACAGGCTGCCTGATAAATATAACTATGTCATTCTCCTCCTCATGATCATCTTTTTTCTTCAACAGCCATTCCGCTGATGATTTCCTCCAAATTTACTGGTATAGTGGAACTGTTTGTTTCTGCTGCTGACTCTGTAAAAAAATATTTGAAAATATTACCAATAAAGAAACAATCATATACTACTTTCTGCTTAGTAAGGTATTGTAGGGGACACTTGCCATGCATGCTGCCTTCATGGTCATTTGTGCAGATGTAGAACACTCACTTGTTAGCAGTAATTGTCATGTGTTCAGTGTAATCATTCCATGACAGCATTCAGATATCTACCTAAATATATATTACTGTTTATAAACCAACCTTCCTGAGCAGACATGTGTTACTGCTGCAGACATTGGTAATATCCAGTGTCCACTAAGAGGAGATATTCCTCATTCTGTGTTATACCATACCCCAGCACTAGTACAGACAAATGCATTCTCCCTCACCTTGGCTCTAGAAAATCCTACTATGTCATTTGATCCCTATTTATACTGTGTTAGTGGAAGGTTCCTTCAACCAAGCATGGTAATGTCCATAACAAATTGATTCTATGTTTTTGCCTCTTCAACTTGTTTGGGACCCCTTTTTCAAAAAGATGATTGCCATATGTTCTAATGGCTGCCATGAAGATGCAATTTTCAACATGTCTGAAGTGCTCCTTTTTCTGCCTTGATCCCTGGATTTGCATCGTTACTACACATAAAAAATATGCCACAGTTACGAAAAAAAATGTTTTGAATACTGTGTAAAAGTTTATCCACCCCCATGGTGCATTTTTTAAGTAATGTCAGACTGACAACCTAATGACATAGCAAATTCGAGTCAACTGAACCTCAAGGTGTTAATACTCACCTAGGTGTTAATACAAATACCTCAAGGTGTTAATACAAATGCTTTTTACAAATGAAATGAATTTATTAGTATCATTTTCAATATTTTTTTATTTTTTTATTTTTTATAACATTTACTAAAAAGAATATATATATTTTTATATGTGTATACACAATTCATACTTTAATGGAACTAATTAACTATTGACATCATAGAACATGTGACTATTATTTTATTATATAAAGTGCTTTAGTGTCTGGGAGAGTTGTTTCTGATGAAGTTCACGTCAAATAAAGTGAATGAAAGCACTAAGTTTGGTGCTCTATACTTTATTCAGCAGAATTGAATTCATCTTCGAAGGTCCTGTTTATTTTAGATATTTATAGCAATTTTATTGTACACTGCATACTTGTACTGTATTTCATAGCTATTGGCTCACTTGTGATAAACATTTCTTTAGTATTTTCTCTCACCCACCCTCCCTATTGACATCTTGTCTTTATACCTGCTGGCCTTGCAGTTGCCCACCCCTACTCTAAATTTGATCTTGGCCACTCCTCCCAGTCTAGTGTCATTAGCTCATTCTACCTAATACAGAGAGATTTTCCTTCTGTTCCTCCTTTCTCTCTTTCTAAAAAAAAAAAAAAAAAAAAAAAAATTGTCTGAATATCCTTGTATTCTGACTGTGCTTCTCATAGGTTCATAGGTTGGTACTAGGCTATCGGCCCTTAGGCCTATACAAGCCTAGCCATAACAATTCCCTGGCTATTTCTTCCCACACTATTTACTTCCCTGGACCCCTGTCTAGCAGGGCGACTGATGTGATCCCTGGGGTAAATTTCCTTTCTCCCATCCAATCATTAAGGTTCCTTTTGAAGAGGGCCAAAGAGGCACTCTGCTTGACATGTATGGGCAATCTATTCCAGAGTCTGGGGAGTCTCTGGGTCAGGAACCTATCCCTCCAGCATGTTTTGTTTATTGTGATGACAAAGTTTAGATCCCTGGAGCATGTGGCTTTGAGGGATTGGAATTTCTTTAAGTGTGGCATGTCCTACAGCTCTAGGTTTGACATGGCCTTGTATGTTAAGTAGAGATCGCCTCTGAGTAGACGATATGCGACACAGTATAGCTGGCGTTTTTTAAGGCGGTCAGCGTAGGGCATCTGCTTTAGGCCTGTGATTCTTTAATGAGGTATTTGTGCGGCCTTTCCAGTTGTTGCAGATGTCTTGAGAGGTACACACCAAACGGGGCATTGTATTCTATAGTGGGTCTAATAAGGGATGAGTACAGTGGGACAATAACCTCCTTGTTTCTGGATGAAAAGCCCTTAGTGATGAAGTGTGCCACATAGAAGGATATCCTGACTGTTGTGGTGATGTTTTTATCGAAGGTGAGACCACTGTCCACCTGTGTCCCTAATATATGGTATATTTTAGTGCATTTATTAAAACTGTATTTGCCTTAATATTGCTACAACTCAAGTGCTCTAGGTTGCACTGCAACTGAATTGTTTTAGTGTGTTTTAGCTGCTTTTCTGTATATAGAGACTTTTCTGCATATGTAAACTAGCTGCTTATTCTACTGTATTACTGCCTCTTAAATTGTTTTTCAGTTTTGCACTTGCCTTGCTTCATTTAAAAAGTTTTAAATTGTTAATTTTGTAGAGTTTTAATTGTATTTACTGTTTAGGGCTACACACTCAAGTGCATTAACCTTTTCTGTGTTTATTTAGTGTATTATTGCATTGTTTAGCCTGTTTTAACATAAAAAACTATCTTGTTTGCTCGTTTCCCACCTTTCCTAGCTAGTATAGTCCAGATCTCAGGCTTTTCTGGTTTTAGGACTTCATTTTCTGTGTTCAGAGCTATCCAGACCTTGCTCTGGTAGAAGGAAGTCCTACCGCCTACCAGTGGGAGTGGTGAGCATTGTACTGCCTGTCTGACACTAGAGGAGTGGTTTCTAGCTCTGAAATTGTAATTGTAGCCATTTTGGGCTGATTTTTATCCCTTTCAATTTTCTGGCTTAAAAAGCACGTGTTTGCACATTTTTCACATCGTGCAGCACCGCTGGGCTATGGTTAAACTATTCCAGGTACCCAAAAGTCTGCTCTTCAAATTTTCCCTTAGCACTAGCTGGTTTCTCAGTAGTAGCACTAAAATCTGAACCCCTGTGACTAGCACTTGCTCCAGAACCTGCAGGAAAGCACTAGGAAGCATTAAACTGATACAAGCACTCAACTCTCCTTGTTAATAAGGATAAATTAATTGTAGGCACTAAACAGCCTATAATTGCAAAGTACCTTGCAAAGGTAAGGGAAAACAGCTCTTGTACATTACAAAAAAGCACCTAAACAGGCATGTCCAAGGGTCAGCTTTGAGTGATTTCTCCTATCCACCTGGTGAATCTGGGCATACTGAGGCAATGCAGCAACTGCCTCATGTACACAGACAGCCCTCTCCTCCTACTACCCAACATTGTAACCTGCGAGAGATGCACTTAAATAGCCAGACTAGAAGCACAGCTCTCTCCAACCAAGATTGTGCTAGACAGTCAAGAGCAGAAAGTTAACACCTGCACTACACCTCAAGCAACACATAGCTCTTCAAAACCCACACCATCAACACCCACACATAGCAACACTAAACCCACATATGAGGAGGCCCTTAACATTAACCTGCCCAAGCAACAAGGACCTCTGAAGCTGAAACGCAAACAAACACTAGTCACAACCAAAGTGACACATAGCTCACAATACCAGTGTGCCACCCAACAACAGCCACTAAGGCAAGACAATGTACCCAACACTTTAGTCATAGGTGACTTTATAGTCAGGCACACTGATGTCCCACTCACCAGGCTGAACAAGGAAAAAAATTACAGTCAGCTGCCTGTTGGGTGCCAGGATCCACCACATAACGCATGCACTCAAGTCACTCCACAACAAGTACAAATATATCATTGTCCATGCTGGAGTGAATGACTTGAGACGTACCTCCCTGGACTACATGAAAAGAGACATGGAAGAGCTCTCAGATCATGTGGCCCAGGCAGGTATGACCCTAGCCCTGAGTAGCATCTTGCCTTCACCCAGAATGATACCACAGTATAAGGACAAAATGATTGACTTCAACAATTGGCTAAGCTTCTGGTGTCTTTCAAAGGGGATCCAGTATCTGTCTGCCTGGAATGACATGATCAACAAACCACAATGCTTTGCCAGAGATGGTCTGCACCTGTCACCTCTGGGATTCAGGTTACTGGCTAAAGCTCCCACCACTCCAATAGTGCCTTTTTTATGCAAAGTTCAAAGGACAAAACCACCACCATAGCAGATATAAGCATGCAAAATTTGAAGGTAATGCTACAAGTCTAACCCTCAAAATGCACTCTCTCGAGGCACTCCTAAAAATGGAGAACATTGATATCTGTGCAGTAACTGAGACCTGGTTCAAGGTTCCAGAGAGCACCCCTGCAATACCAGGCTACAACTCTTACCACACTTTTCGGCCAGCAAACCATGACTGAAACACTAAAGGTGGAGGAGTGTCCATATTCACCAAGGATATTCACACATCCAGACTAGATGTCCAACACATTGCATCTGAAATTCTACAGGTGCAACGAATACTAGGTAAGACTGCAATCCAAAGTGTAGCTTGCTACAGATCCCCCAGCATGCCCCAAGATTCTCACTACACCTTTGTAAACATACTGGACAATATTAAGATACAACCAAACACCCTAATACTGGGTGATTTCAACTACCCTGCCATTAACTGGGAAAACTACTCGGGTACCAACAGCTTTTCTCAGCGGTTCTTGGAATGTATAAATTCCAGCACCCTGGATCAACTAATCCATTGTCCCACCAGGGGCGCAAATATCCAAGACCTGGTCATTACCAACATGGGAGATAGATGCTCCACACCAGTGGTCACCCCCTCATTGGTTAGGTCTGACCATAAGCAAATTACCATTGACATCCACATCCCACCCCCACCCCCCCAGTAAGGAAACCTCCATAAAACACTTCTCCAAAGCCAACTTCATGCTACTCAAGTCAGAAGTGACAAACTTTATGACACCCATGCAGATGGGAGCTGAAAGTTTGACAGCTGAATTCTACGCTAAGGCACTGTATGAGCACATCCACTCGTGCATGAATCATGCCATCCCAATAAAACCAAGATGCTCTCCTCCAAAAAGAGGAAGCCAATCTGGTGGTCCCCTGCCATAAACAAACTATACAACAGAAGAAAGAAACTGTTGCAGAAAAGAGGAAAATCCCAGGATGCAAAAAACTCCCTTACCAGCCTTAGTAAGAAGCTGAGATCCCTCATAAAATCCTCCAAAGCTAGTTACAAAAATAAAATTGCCAAAAATTCCAATGACAACCACAAGGCATTCTATAGTTATGTCAAGAATCTAAATGGCAATGCTCAGATATGCTCTGAGCTACAACAGAATGGCATTAAAGATACTGATCCCAAGGATATTGGAATTATCCTGGCAGATCGATTTAGTGCAAACTTCACCCCCTCTCACCCCCTAAAGGGCCCATCTCAATACCAAAAGATTGCCAAATTCTGGTAATTACGGCCACACAGGTAGAAACCACACTCTCCAAAGCTAAGAATACAGCATCCATGGAACCAGATGACATCCCAGGCTGTGTACTACATGAACTATAAAATGAACTGGCACCTCACCTAAGTGTCATGTTTAATCATAACCTCACCTCAGGCTTCGTGCCCACTGAGTGGCGCACAGCTACAGCTATCCCACTCCACAAGGGGAGGATCCACCTTGGATCCTGGGAACTATTGTCCCATCAGTCTGATGAGCCTGATCTGCAAAGGCATGGAACACGTTATCATAGAACTTATAAACAAAGACATTGACAACCTTTAAACATTGGACCCCACCCAGTTTGGGTTCGTGAAGGGCCAAACTCGTCTCCTGAACCTGATTGACTTCTTTGAATCAGTCTCCAGAGCTGTGGAGGGGGATAAGGTGGTCCACACAGACTATTTGGACCTTGCCAAGGCATTTGACACCATCCCCCACTCTGGAATCATAAATAAACTTACTAAGCTGGATAAAATCCCTACATCATTCGATGGGTTGCAAACTGGCTTACTGACAGAACACAGACTGTAAAAGTAGCCAACTCCAAATCCAGCTCCAGACAAGTGACAAGTGGAGTACCTCAGGGTTCAGTCCTTTGACCACTCTTGTTTGGCATCTACTTCTCTGAAGTACAGGCCAACACTAAGGGACTCTGGCTAACAAAGTTCGCAGATGACTGCAAACTGGGAGCCATTATTGAATCCCCAAATGATGTGGATATTCTACAAAAGGGCCTTACAGAAACAGATTCTTGGAGCTTAATGCTAAGAAATATATAGTTATCTCCTTTAGGAAAAACCATGTACCCATGAATTACCACATAGGTGGCAATACACTAAACACCAAAAGTGTGATGAGAGATTTAGGGACACAGGTGGACAGTGGTCTCACCTTTGATAACCACATCATCACAACAGTGGCACACCTCATCACTAAGTGCTTTTCATCCAGAAAAAAGGAGGTAATTGTCCCACTGTACTCATCCCTCATTAGACCCATTATAAAGTACAACGCCCCATTTGGTATGTACCTCACAAGACATCTGCAACAGCTGGAAAGGCCGCAGAGATACCTCACTAAATGAATCACAGGCCTAAAGCAGATGCCCTATACTGACCGTCTAAAAAAACTCCAGCTATACTCTGTGGCATATCGTCTACTCAGAGGCAATCTCTGCTTAACATACAAGGCCATGTCAAACCCTGAGCTGTTGGACATGCTCCACTTAAAGAAATCCCAATCCCTCAGAGCCACACACTCCAGGGATCTAAACCTTGTCATCACAATGAACAAAACATGCTGGAGGGATAGGTTCCTGACCCAGAGACTCCCCATATTCTGGAATAGACTGCCCCATACATGTCAAGCAGAGTGCCTCCTTGGCGCTCTTCAAAAGGAACCTTGACAATTGGATGGGAGACAGGAAATTCACCCTGGAGATCACGTCAGTTGCCCTGCTAGACAGGGGTCTAGGGAAGTAAATATTGTGGGAAGAAATATCCAGGGAATTGTTATGGCTAGGCTTGTATAGGCCTTAGGGCCGATAGCCTAGTACCAACCTCTGAACTTACAATATGCACTGGTATTCATATACATAATTTCAGCAATTTAATAATGTAGTATATTTGAATAGCAGCATTGTTGTATTATAAATAAGTAGCAGTAATATGATGTGTTTTTTACATTTGAAGAGATTGAGTATTTTTATATACATCTTTATATGCTTTTTATATGTACATGCATTGAATTGCAGTATGGAAAGCTTAAAACAATACTTTATATGTATTTTTATTAATTTTATTATTACATATGTCTCATTTCTTGATTTGGCATCTATATTTTATTAACTTTAAATGCATTTTGAAAATTGTAGCCTTGATCGTTCTTGTTTTTAAATGGTAGTTTTGCATTGTTATATTTAGTGTAGAACAGGCAGAACAGGAAGAGTTAATTCTGTTAGCCGATCTCATCACAGCGTGTGCGCTAATTGGCCTAAACACTTCCTGGTGACCTCATTTAAGTAAAAGATCATATTCTTGTATGTATGCATCTGAAGCAGTTTATTTTATTAAACGAGAAGCACTTTATGCACTATCTGATTGCTTTCTGAAGCTGTTTTCTTTATTTCACCATTTATTAAGTGATGGTTTGTCAAAATTCAAAGCCCAAGAACACAGCAGCCTATGCCAAATTGCTCCTTGAAACTCTGTGCAACCATGTCAATGGCTACATAGAGGTTGCTGTACCTAACAAAAGTCAGCCAAGGACTAGCCCCAGAAACAGACCTCCCTCTTGGCATCCCAAATTAAACAGAATATACAACATATACAACAAAAAGGAAAAAAATGCCAAACATCAGGCTGGGTAATTCCCATTAAGACAAAAACTCTGTCATCAAACTAAATGGATAGGTAATAGTGCTAACTAGGTCAAGCAATGCCAACATTTAGGTAGATAGCCTACCTGGTGAAATATAACAATAAAGTATTCTTCAGCTATGTCAGAAAGTTCAAGGGCAGCACACAGCATTGTGCTGGACTGGTGTTTAATGGCACCATATTCAATGAGCCTGCTGACTTAGCAAACTCATTATCTGAGAAATTCAGTTTCATCTTTGCCCCCTCTTATCCAAACCATGCCTCCATAAATACCCTCAGACATAACCCTTCCAACTATAACTAGGAACCATGTACTGGCTGCACTTAGTAAAGTCAAGAACATGGCCTCAATGGGCCCTGATAAAATTCCAGAACGCCTCTTCAACAGTCTAAAATATGACTTATCAGGACCTCTGGAGTCATTCCTGAATTGTAGTCTTAAAACAGGCTTTGTGGCATATGAATGGAGGACTGTGATGATCATGACCCTTCATAAGGGAAGACCTTCAGCAGATCTTGGAAACTACAGACCCATTAGTTTGACTATTCTTATTTGCAAAGCCATAGAAAGAATTATCATAGGAATTATCAACAAGGTAATAGGAGACCTCCAGACACTGCATTCATCCCAATTTGGCTTTGTCAAAGGAAGATCATGCTTACTGAATCTGGCGGACTTCTTTGAAAAGGTCACTATGGCAATGGATAAAGGAAAATGGTACACAATGCCTACCTATAACTGGCTAAAGCATGTGATACAATACCTCACTTGGGCATTGTCAAAAAACTTATGGAACTAAGTATAAACCCCTTAACAACACACAGAATCATTGGTTGTCTCACTGACAGGACCCATGAAATTAGAATTAGTGAGACCTCTTTCAGAAGAATGGGTGGAATATTTCAGGTGACAGAGGGAAGCATGAGTGAAATTAGAGGTTGTCCTTCCTTTCATGGGGGAACTAGGCAGGTGGCCCTTGTATTCATCTATTAGAGTGGAATTTGGGGGTTTTCTTCTGTGGGAGGAACCTTACAAAGGAATTGTCCATGAACTTCTTCAGGACTTCATGCTAAATGTTTCCATTAAGTCTGGTACTAGCCGTGCATGTGGCAATTTGAAATCAGTCAAGAGTAGGGAGTGTATAGCTCAAGCTTTGTTGAACAGAGAGATGCTTGCTGGAAGGATTTTAGGACCACATGATAGATAGATGATGAAGACAGAACATACAGTGTGAAAGTAGTGGACTCCAAGCCAGACTGCCGACCAGTCACTACTGGAGTCCCACAGGGATCAGTCCTGGGTCCTCTCCTGTTTGGCATCTACTTGTCAGAAATCCAGGCCAACAAGGAGGGACTCTGGCTGAAACAAGTCAGCAGACGACTGCAAGCTGGGAGCCATTATTTCCTCCCCAAGTGATGTAGACCTCCTACAGAAAGGCCTCACTGAGATCAATGACTGGTGTTGAAACCATGGCCTTAAGCTTAATGCCAAAAAAGGCATCATCATTCCCTTTGGGAAAAACGTAGTTCCTACTAATTACCACATATATGGAAGCCCACTGAACACTGAAGGCATTATAAGAGATTTGGGGACACAGGTTGACAGCAACCTCTCCTTCGACTACCACATTGCCACTGTGGTCAGAAAGTCCTACTATGTGGCACATCTCATTACCAAGGGTTTTGCATCCAGGAAGAAATAGGTCATTATCTCTCCCTACTCTTCCCTCATTAGGCCAGTCATAGAGTATAATGCCCCATTTGGCATGTACCTCATGAGACACATGCAACAGCTGGAAAGGCCACAAAAGTACTTCATGAAGAGGATCCTAGGCCTTAAACACATGTCGTACATGGACAGACTCAAAGAACTCCAGCTATTTTCTGTCTCGTATCATCTACTAACTTACAAAGCCATGTCTGACCCAGCTCTGTTAGAAATGCTACATCCAAAGAAATCCCAATTCCCTCCACACCACATGCTCCAGAGACCTCAACCTCATTACCACAATCAACAGAACATGCTGGAGGGACAGTTTCATAACCCAGAGATTATCCATGCTCTGGAGTAGACTTCTCATAGATGTCAAGCAGAGCACCTCACTGGCCCTCTTCAAGAGAAATCTTGATGAGTGGATGGGAAACAGAAACTTCACCCTGGGGATCACTCCAGTGGCTCTACTTGATAGAGGCACTGGAAACTAATGTTGGGCGGCATGATGCCAGGGCACTTCTATGGCCTAGGCTTGTAAAGGCTCCAGGGCCATTAGCCTAGTACACACTTATGAACCTATGAGGTCAGACTGTACAAGACTGTTAGAATTTCCCCATTGGGACTGATTTCAAAAAAGAGGCCAGTTGAGTTCCACTTGATCCATTTTCTTTTCTTTCCTGACATCAGTTCAGTGAAAAACTACATTGAAAAGATGTCAAGGTCCAGTATGCCTTCTTTGATAATGCCCCATGTGTAATATGGATGTCTGTCAACCATGAGTTAGTCCAGCTAAACTTTGAGTCAGATATTTGCCTGTCTTTTTTTTTCAGTCTTTAAAAGTAAGGAGGCAGTTGAGAAAAATGTGCTTAATTTTATGCAGCTGTGTAGAGTAATTGACATAGCACTAGCCAAAGGTAAACAGGAGGAGAGAGTTAAGTTCTTAACTTTCTTAGATCTGGAATTCCAAGTATGCCCTATTCTGCCTTTCAGATGAGACACTGGACAAGTTAACATCCAAGGCTGGGGTCATGTTCAGCAAAAAGAAGGTTAAAGTTAAAGATTAATGAAAGTGTAGGTTTCCTGAACTTTGCATATTAAGCAGCAGGACCAGGAAGACTGGGTTGCTAGCTAAGATATTAAAGGGTCTAGGCACAAACATCATAGTGTAAGTGCAATAAAGTTTGTTAAGGGGGACATAGCTGCTTGGGATGATTTCCTTCACCACTTAAATTAAGTGTCTTTCTGGCAGGAGGACTGGGTATCCTCTAAGGACCTTCAACTATACATAGATGTGGCTTTGGATCTGGGTATGGTAGAATATTTTACAGGCAAATGGTTTGGAGTGAAGTGACCTGCAGTGTACCATCTGCCTGGAGGTAGAATCTCATCTTCATAGAACTGATGTCCATTTATGCTACTACCTTTGTGTGGCAAGGGAAGCTGTAGAATAGGAAGGTACTTTTTTTCATTCTGAAAATATTGAAGTAGTACTGGTCTTTTTTTTTTTTTCCTCATTTTTTTTTTTATTTTTCAAATACAGTTTAATAAATTCCATAGTATTTGTATATAACATTTTAAATAACTATGTACACTATTTACATCAGCCTAACACTATAACAGAGCTGAAGATATACAATTACTTTATAGGTATAACAATCCAGTTATCAAAGTGTATCTGTTCAGTTATTGTAAAGTGTCAATCAATGATAAGACTTTTTTCCATGGATTGTTAATAAATGGCTTAGGATGAATCCTTAATTCTTTAATTTTAATTTCCAACAATGCTGTGGTCTTCAGTAGGGTGTAGAAGTCTTCCAAAGTTGGTATTGTGTTTGTATTCCATCTTCTCGTTATACACTTCCTTGAGATTGCAAGTATTGTCCAAACTAGATACATATTTGACTCATTCAAATGAGGACCTCTGTACACATTTAATAATACTAGGGCTTTAGATAAGTTAAACACGTAATTAAATAAAGGTTGTAAAATGTTTTTAATACCATTCCAAAATGGCTTAATTTTAACACAGTTGAAAAAATGTGATTCCAATCTGCATTGTGTATTTGCTCACATCTCCTACATATTCCCTTTGTGGAAGAATTAATTTTAGTAATTCTATCTGGGGTTAAGAATGCTCTGTGCAAACATTTCCAATTAAACACTTTCCAGTTTTGTGTAAAGGATGTATGTTTTATTGATAATAAAATATTTCATTTAATTTCTTCAGTTAGCTGTAATGAGTGTCCTTTTGTTATATGATTCCAATATGAGGATTTGGGTGTTGTTTTATAATTTATCAATATCTAGTAAAATTTCAAAATACTATTTCCCATGTCATAAACATTATATTTGATTTCCTATTGGTATTCCTTGAGTTTAGTAATTCTTTAAATGAAGAATTACTAATTATTCTGCATAAATCTTGCAAATACATCAGAATGCTTTGCATAGTTAGCCAATCTTGTTGTGGAATTTTGTATGCTGTTTCTGTTGTTTACATATCCAGAACTTTTAGTTCTTTGATACATTGAAACCAACAAACAAATCCTTTGCCACAAACACCTCACCTATTGTCTCAGCAGAACTATCAAATTCTGCACACACAGCTCCAAACTCTGAATCTTGCAGCATGGCTAATCAACTAATTCCACCAATCACATCTCTCAGTAAACCTGTGATGGATGTCATTTTGGAGGCCAGAAGGCCTAGTACTAGAAAATCTTATGCTGATAAATGAAAGAGATTCTGTGCTTGGAATCAAGCACAAGGAATAGACACAGCAAAGCCCAATATTCCTCAGATTTTGCAATACTTAACTGAGATGCTTCACAAGGGCCTATCTTTTTCTTCTATAAAAATCCATGCCTCTGTCATCTCGGCTCATTACAACACAGAGCCTCCCCTCTTTTCTCATCCCCTGCTAAAGCAGTACCTCAGAGGGGCCAAAACTTTAAGGCCTCTCAGGAGAGCGCCAACTCCTGCATGGGACCTCAATTTTGTGCTGGAAAAACTCACCCTACCTCCTTTTGAACCAGCAGCTACTGTGGATATAAAATTTCTTCCTTGGAAGACTGTCTTTCTTTTAGCAGTCACTTCAGCTAGAAGGGTTTCAGAACTACAGGCTCTCATGGCAGTGAAGCTTTTCATTATCTTTTACCCGGACAGGGTGGCCCTCGGGGCCAATCCTTCTTTTATGCCTAAGGTGGTATCCAGTGTGGCTCTTAACCAGACCATTCACCTGCCAACTTTTTTCTCAAATCCACAGAACAAGGGGGAGCGGATTCTGCATTTATTAGATGTATACAGACAACTAAGATTCTGCTTAAACAGGACAAAATCTCTAAGAAAGTCTGAACAACTACTGGTGGCATTTGCTGCAGGAACAGAGGGGAAGGCTATATCAAAGCAGACTATTTCTAAATGAGTAAGCCATTGTATTCATTTCTGCTACTTGCACCATGGTAAAAATGTGCCCAAGGGGATCAGATCTCATTCCACCAGGGCTGCTTCTACTTCAGCAGCCTTTCTCGGAGGGGTTCCTACGAGAGACATTCTAGAAGCTGCTACTTGCAGCTCATTTCATACATTCATCAAACATTGCCATTTACCTCTCTTTTCTAAATCCAGGGCAGGCTTTGCCACTGCAGTCCTGCAGGGCCTTATAACTGCTCCTAATGCTGTTTACTTCCATCCTTCCATCCATAGCTTTACGGAAAAATACCTTTCTAAGCATTTGAAATATGCAAACAAAACCAAAAGAGAAATGCTGGTCCCCTGTGTCTTGACACGCTGGTGGATACAAGGCAAGGAAGCAAAAAGTGAAAAAAGCTAATTTTTATTGTCCAAGGTTAAGCGCTTTCACTCGCACAAATTGCGAACTTCATCAGAACTCCATCCGTTCTGATGAAGCTCGCAATTTGAGCGAGTGAAAGCGCTTAACCTTGGACAATAAAAATTAGCTTATTTCACTTTTCGCTTCCTTGCCTTGTAACCATCCATAACTTTGGGATTCTACCCAAATGTAATGACTGCAACAGTGAAACATGAAGAACATGGTACAGTTGTGTACACTTATCATAAATGTAGATGTTCAAGTTTATTCACTGTTGCAGTCTGGGTTACCCACCCGCCAGCCCCCTTTCTTTTCTATTATCATACCTCTTCTTTCCTTCACTATGTTCAAAAGCCTTTGTGGTGTATTTGCTTTTAGTTGAAGGTAAATTTTATGTGTTCTAAAGTGCATGTATATATATATATATATATATATATATATATATATATATATATATATATATATATATATATATATATACATTTTTCTGACATCTGGGGCAAGAAAAACTGACTAAAATGGCATTGGCTGCATGTTTTATACCCTTGCTGACCTCACGTCATGGAAGAGGAGACAGCAACCGACACAGAACCCAAGACTTTGTTATTTAGGCCGACTGAGGGCAACTTGCCAGCAGATTACCCAAATGAAATGACTGCAACAGTGAATACACTCGAACATCTACATTTATGGTAAGTGTACACAACTGTACTTTCTCCCACTGAAACACTGGGACATTCTAGCTGGTCTCAGAGAAAGAGACACCCTCCATAGGAAAAATTAGAAACCGAGCGCTCTTCTCAGAGTCTGAATCAAAAACCTGAGGACAAAAGCTTGAATCTGTCCCTGCATCTTCCTGATCAGATTCAGTATCTTGAGTCTCTTCAGGAAAAGAGGCATCCCTCTTTCTTTTAACAGAAACTACTTTACAAAAAGGATCAGTAGCTTGAATTAAACCAAAAACAGTAGCAGCTCCAGGGATAACGCCAATAAATATCCAAGTAACGAACAAACCAAAAACAGTAGCAGCTCCTGGAGCTGCTACTGTTTTTGGTTTGTTCGTTACAGCTTCCCTCAAGCTTGTGGTAGCTTGAATTAAACCCTGAGCCAGGCCAAGTAGACTACTCCTGTTCAAAGAAATGTGAGGAGTAGATTCATGCTTGGTTTTCTGTTTCATATTTACAGGAAAATGGAGCCAGCCATGTTAATAATGGCAGACTCTGTCTCCCTGGGAGGGACACAACATTCTGACTTAACAGGGAAACCTTCCCTCTTCCTTCTCTCAGGACATTTACTTGTATGTTTTATGAGAGTGAAGCTATTACATTAGCAGTAGTTCTCAGCGTGCTAATAAAACTGACTGTTGTAGCCTTGTAGTCTTGTGCCCCCCAGTACAGTAATCCTAACTGTCCAACCATCAAGCAGCCCTCTCAGTGCTTTCTGCCTTAGTTTGTATCACTTGGAGGCCCACCTGTTTATTTGCATCTCTATACATTCCCCTTCATTGCTAATGTATCTCCTTACTCTAATCTGTGCACAAACTGGTTACTAATCAACAAGTGAATATGAAGACACAATCTCAACCTTAATAAACTTTGCTGTCTCTTTTCTCCTTCACTTTACAGGTAGTTTGAATTATTACTTACCCCCTCTGAGGCCTTCACTGATTTCCACTGATTGACTCTGGTTTCTTTGCATTCCACCTGGTTTACACCCCTTGTGCTATCTCCCTCCCTTAATACTAAGTCTATATTAGAATCCTGCTGAGCATGGAGCCATCTTTAAATTTCTAGTCTCCCACCAGGACACAAGTGCTCTTCAGCAATTGCATTCTGCTTGCTGGTAAGCCATTAGACCTCAGGAATTTGTTTAATGTGTTTAGATTTGTAAAGTAATACTTACTTTTTGCTGTATTTGGATCTATAAAACTAGTATTCATTTTTCTGATTCCTGATTACTGATCTGATTATTTGTTTATTTAACTGGTTGATTCTGTCATTCAGGAACTGTGTTTTTACTGACACTACCACTGCAGCTATGTTGTTTCTATGCTACTATGATGTACTAAAACTGCTGTTATAACTGTAATGTAAATTTAATTGACTCAGTGTTGGAGTTAGAAACAGTATTTACTGATGTAGCACTACAGTTGTCTCTGCTACTGCTTCAGCTGTGCTGTTGTGTTCATTTTCCTTTTTCTTGTATGCACAGGATAATTGGCTGATAAATGTATTGTGTATGATTTATTAACCTGTTTTCAAACTAAGTTATGGCACTGTGATGTGATAACTGTTGAAGCACTCTCAAACTGTAGCAGTAGCATCTATTCTCCTGCTTTATCCACACTATCCTCAGAATTGTATCTTTTACACCCTCCTATCTCCTCATTACTTCCTTTGACCTGTCTTTTACTAGCTTCATCCTCTCTTTTTTTTTCTCTCTATCTCTTCAGAGCATACTCAAGCAAATCTACAGTCTGCGGCTACCACTCAACCCATACAGTATAAGAAGGAATCAGTACTGCAAACTAAACAAGGATATACATTTTGTGCCTCAAGAGAAGGGTTAGTCGGAGGTTTTCCAGAGTTTAGCAATTGATGCCAATATATTAATCCCTTTTCTTTAAGCATGTTGACTACTTCCATATTAAATGTTATTATATTACCTTGTGTGTACGCTACTGGATATAAAATAAATGACCATGCTTTAATATCAGGATTGCTATTAATAAGATTTTGGAAAATTTTTAATGTATAAGTAATGTATTTGGAACTTATATTTTTATTCTTATGTATCATCATATATTCCTTCATCAGCCATAGAAAATTGTTTGGTATGAAATCTGTATACTTATTTGCCACTACAAATCCTGATTTTAACCAGATTCTCTCATGAACTAGCTTCCATTTTGATGTATATTTTGTATTTAGCCATAGACCAGATTAAACAGAAATTAAATATGGAAAATAGTTTGTGGTTACATGTACAAGAATTAAGACAGTATATATATTAAGCAAACAAGAAACAATGCAACCATCTATAAGACAAAATGTTCCTAACCTTATAGAACATATAATATTACTAATGAATCAACCCATTATTGGAAAGGGATACTTATCATCTATTTATAAACAAACAAAAAAAATAAAAATGCATAATAATGACAAAATATGGAATTATTATAGATCAGTTAATGGACATGTGCCAGATGACAGAGATAAAAAACTAATTCTTCTCTCTCCAAAGCAGACATCACTTTCATTACATTGGAGACTTTTTACATGGCAATTCATACACAGATCTTATGTAACCCCTCATAAAATGGAACTTATGTTTAAGAAAAATATTGGCTGCTGGAGATGTGATTTATCAATAAAAGCAGACTGGCAACATATGTTCTACGAATGCCATTTGATTAAACCATATTGGGATAAAATAAATTATTTTCTGCAAATGGTATTCAATGATAAATTCCAGATTTCCAAATCTATTATTTTGTTTAATGCACCTGTACCCGACTGTGTGCCAAGAACAAAATATGTAATCTTATGGACTCTCCTAGCTATTACAAGGAAGAACATTACATCAAACTGGAAATCCAAAGCTTCTCCAACTTTTAAGCAATTCATGAATATGGTGTCAGCAGTATCGCAATTGGAAATGAACACTATTAAAGGAAGAACTGAAAGAACTACATCATTATATGTAGCATGGCAAAAAGTAACTGAAATACTGGAGAATAATGACTGCAGCAGATTATAATCAGGAAACAATTGTATAGAAAGTCAATTATATGTCAACAATAGACACCCTTGTAAATACTTTATTTTGGTTTTAATGTTTGATATCTGTTTAGAGGTTTTAGCCTACCTTTTTAAATAATTTGTAAATACTTCATTGTCATAAATAACCTGCATTCATGTTTTCTTGTTTTTAGAAATTAATAAAAATATTTAAAAAAAAAAGAAAAGGGTTAGTCCACCCAGGCATTCTACTTGTATGTTTTATGGGAGTGAAGCTATTACATTAGCAATATTTCTTAGTAGTTCTCAGCGTGCTAATAAAACTGATTGTTGTAGCCTTGTGTCCCCCCCCCCCCGCTAGTACAGTAATCCTAACTGTCCAATAGACAGTATACATTTCATTCGGGTCCCTGTGACTAAATTAACAATCAAGCAGCCTCTCAGTGATTTCTGCCTTAGTTTGTATCACTTGGAGGCTCACCTATTCATTTGCATCTCTATACATTCCCCTTCATTGCTAATGTATCTCCCTACTCTAATCTGTGCACAGACTGGTTACTAATTAGCAAGTCAATGTGAAGACACACTTCCAAACTTAATAAACTTTGCTGTCTCTTCTCTCATAGGTTCATAGGTTCATAGGTAAGTAGTAGAGTATCTGCTCAAGGGCATTTATAATCCTAGCCAGAATGTGTTGGCTTTTGCCTTCCCCCTTAAATTAGTTCCCTGTGCCTCTATCCAGCAGAGCCATTAGTTCCCTGTGCCACTGTCCAGCAGAGCCACAACAGTGATCCCTGGGGTAAATTTTCTGTTTCCCATCCACTCGTCAAGGTTTCTCTTGAAGAGTGTTAGTGAGGGGCTCTGCCTGATATATATTGGAATCCTGTTCCAAAGCATAGGGAGTCTCTGGGACAGGAATCTATCCCTCCAGCATGTCCTATTTATCATTGTGGTGAGGTTTATATCTCTAGAGCGTGTGGCTCTCTGGGATTTTTTTTTTTTTTTAGGTGGAGCATGTCCATCAATTCTGGGTTGGAAATGGCCTTGTATGTCAGGCAGAGATCACCTCTGAGTAAGCTGTATGCAACCGAGTACAGCTGGAGTTTCTTGAGTCGGGCTGCATAGGGCATCTGTTTGAGGCCAGTAATCCTCTTGGTGAGGTACTTTTGTGGTCTTTCCAGCTGTTGCAAGTGTCTCGTAAGGTACATCCCAAATGGGGTGTTGTATTCTATGATGGGTCTAATGAGTGATGAGTAGAGAGGCACAATAACCTATTTTGTTCTAGATGTGAACCCTTTTGTGATTAGATGGGCCACATAGAAGGATTTTCTAACCACCTTGGCAATATGATTATCAAAGGAGAGATTACTATCTACTTGGGTCCCCAGATCACTTATTACATTTTCTGTATTTAGGGGACTACCACCTATGTGGTAGTTCACGGGTACTTTGTTTTATCCAAAGGGATGACTATGCACTTTTTGGCATTTAGCTTGAGGCCATGATTTTGATACCAGGTATCCATCTCAGTGAGACCCATCTGGAGGGTGTCTGTATCAGCCAGAGAATCAATTATGGCCCCTAGTTTGCAGTCGTCTGCGAACTTGGTCAGCCATAGTCTTCCTATGCTTGCCTGTACCTCTGAGAAGTATATACCGAACAGGAGGGGTCCTAGGACTGAGCCCTGGGGGACGCCATTTGTAACCAGTTTAGAATTGGATGTAGAGCCTACAACTCTCACCATGTGGGTTCTATCCATGAGCCAGTTGGCAACCCATCTCATGATGTAGGGGGTTATGTTCAAGCTGGTGAGCTTGTCTATAATACTAGAATGGCAAATGGTGTCAAAAGCCTTTGCGAGGTCTAGGTAGGCTATGCGGACCTCCTTTCCCTCATCTAATGCCTTGGTAACTGTCTCAAAGAAGTCCACCAGGTTTAGGTGGCATGATCTGCCCTTAACAAAGCCAAACTGGGTAGGGTCCAAGGTTTGGAGGTTCCCAATGTCTCTGTTAATGAGTTCCATGATGATGCATTCCATAGCCTTGCAGACCAGGCTAGTCAGGTTTATAGGGCGATAGTTCCCGGAGTTCGTTGTGGCTCCACTTTTGTTGAGTGGGATAACTGTTGCTGTGCACCACTCTGTGGGTACATAGCCTGTAGAGAGGCTGAGTTTGAACAGTGTGTTTAGGTGAGGGGTTAGTTAATTTTGGAGCTCTTGTAAGACACAGCCTGGGACACCATCCGGCCCTATTGAAGCTGTGTTTTTAGCTTTGGATAGGGCTGTTTTAACCTGTGTGTCATTGATTGATGGGGCCTTACATTCTTCTGGTATGGTTACGGGCCCTTTAGGTGGTGAGAGGGGGGTGAAGTTTGAACTAAACCTGTCTGCCAGAATGTTGGCAATATCAGTCAGTTCTGTGTATTTTGTGCCATTCTGCACTAACTCAGAGCAGATCTGAAAGTTTCCACTGAGGTTCTTGACATAGCTAAAGAACACTTTGTGGCTATCTTTGGAGTCATTGGCAATTTTTCTTTCAAAGCTAGCCTTGGATGATTTAATGAGGAATCATAGTTTCTTGCTGATACTGATCAGGGGTGTCTTTCCTTCTTGGGATTTTACCCTTTTCTGTACTAGTTTCCTCCTTCTGTTGTATAGCTTGTTTATGGCAGGGATCCACCAGACTGGTTTCTTTTTCTTAGAGGAGTGAATCTTGGTTTTACTTGGGAGAGCATGATCCATGCATTCCTGCAGATGCTCATAGAGTGCCTTTGTAAAGGTTTCAGCAGCTTGGACAGCATTGTCCTATAGCAAGGGGGCTATGAACCTATCCACCTCAGTCTTAAGTAACGTGAAGTTTGCTTTTGAAACGTTTTTCATGGTGGTTTCCTTGATTGGGGGAGGGAGCGGAATGTGGATATCCAGAGTGATTAGTCTATGGTCTGATCTGACCAGAGAGGGGTTGACCTCCGGGTTGGAACATCTGGTGGGGGTGTTGACCAGTTGATCCAGGGCATTCAAGTTTATAAATTCTAGGAATCGTTGGACAAGAGAGTTAGTACTTGAGTAGTTCTCCCAGTTTATGCTTGGGTAATTGAAATCACCCAGTATTAGGGTGCTTGGTAGGACCTTCATATTTCCCAGTGTTTCCAGAAATGCAGAATGGGGGTCCTGGGATATGGTGGGTGATCTGTAGCAAACTACAATTTGGATTGCAGTTTTCCTGTTGTTAGTTGCACATGGATGATCTTTGATGCATTGTGCTGTGCCACTAACCTGGAGATGTGGGTATCCTTGATGAATTTTGTGTGTTGATCCTGGTTCTGTGGCCGGAAGGTATGGTATGAGTTATAGCCTAGTAGTGCTGGGGTGCTTTCAGGAGCCTTAAACCAGGTTTCTGTTACTGCACAGATGTCGATGTTCTCCATACTGAGGAGTGCCTTGAGTGCGTGCATTTTGAGGTTTAGACTTCTGGCGTTGAGTAGCATTACCCTCAGTTTTTGGTTACTTATACTATTTATGGTTGTGGGTTTGTCATTTGAGCCTTGCCTAAAAAAGGCACAATTGGGGTGGCAAGAGCCTTGGCCAGTATTCGAAAGCCTAAGGGTGACAGGTGCAAGCCATATCTTGCAAAGCAGCGTGGCTTGTCGAGCATGTCATCCCAGGTGGACAGATACTGGATCCCCTTTGAATGACACCAGAATCTTAGCCAATTGTTGAAATTGATAATTTTTTCTTTATGTTGTGGCATCATTCTTGGTGAGGGCAGGATACTACTTAGGGTCATGGTCATACCGGCCTGAGTTACATGATCAGAGAGCTCTTCCATATCTCTTTTCATGTAGTCCAGGGAGGTACATCTCAGGTCATTCACACCAACATGGACAATGACAGAGTCATATTTGTACTTGTTCTGGAGTGACCTGAGTGCTTGTGTTATGTGGCAGATCCTGGCACCCGACAGGCAGCTAACTGTAACCTTCTCCCTGTCCAGCCTAGTTAGTGGGACATCAGTGTGCCTGACTATAGAGTCACCTATTACTAGTGTGTTGGGTATATTATTTTGCGTTAAGGGCTGTGATTGTGTGGCACACTGATTATGTGAAGAATGTGTTTCATGGCTGGTGATGGGGTGTGGGGGTTGCTTGGATGTCTGCTTTGGAGGTCTCTGTTGCTTTTGCAGATTTTTATTTAGAGCCTCCGAGTATGTTTTCATGTATTCATGTGTGTTATTTGCCAGTGTTGGTTTATTAGGTCTATATGAGACTGGTGGTGTGTTGCAAGTATTACCCTTCTCCTCTTGACTGTCAGTTCCAGTCTTAGGTTGAGAGAGCTTTGCCTCCAGTTTGGCTGTATAATTGCATATTTCACATATATTAGTGTTTGGTGGTAGGAGGAGAGGGTTGTCTGTGTACATCAGGCAGTTGCAACATTGCCTCAAAATGCCCAGATTTACCACCCACCAGTTGGTCTGAAGAGTACACCAGAAACTGCCCTTTGGACATGCCTGAATAGGTAGAGTAAGCTGTTTTTCTGATTGGCTGGTGGGGATGAATAGAGAGCCTTGTCCTTCTGGATAGTATAGGAGAGTCTGGTGCTAGGGTTAATTAGTGCTTGCTATGAGTTCTAAGCAAGTGCTGGACTGTGAAATGAATGGTTTGAGTGCTAAAGTTGAGGGTTTGTCTAGTTCCAAGGGAAAAATTGAATAGTAGACTTCATGGAGCCAATAATAGTTTAACTCTAGCTAAATTGCGCTGCCCGGTGCGCAAAACTGCACAAATGCGGTTTTTATAGCAGGGAAGTGAAAGAGATAGAAAATAGCCCAAAATGGCCTTCAGTTTACAGGTAGTTTGAATACTTACTTACCCCCTCTGAGGCCTTCACTGATTTCCACTGATTGTCTCTCTGGTTTCTTTGCATTCCACCTGGTTTACACTCCTTGTGCTATCTCCCTCGCCAAATACTAAGTCTACATTTGAATTCTGCTGAGCATGGAGCCATCTTTAGATTTCTAGTCTCCCACCAGGATATATTCTGCTTGCTGGTAAGCTATTAGACCTCAGGAATTTGTTTAAAGTGTTCAGATTTGTAAAGTAATACTTACTTTTTTCTCTTGTCTTGGTGGGCTCTGCCCCGCTCCGTTCACCCTTGCTAATGCTCGGGCTCTCTCTGCTCCCCTGCCCTGCCCTCTATTCCCTCCCGCCTCTACTACCTCTACATTTTATAGTAATCACAGTCACACCCACAGCCCACCCTCACATCATCTCCACCAATCACAGCTCCTCAAGTCATATCACATTATACTACACCAACTTGCTCCACACAAAATACTCCCAATCACTCTCATTCCCATTAGGCATTTTTTACATCACCCACACTACTTCCCCATCCACATATAATGCAGCCCTATAATTCCTATTCAGTCCCCCCCCACCTAGAACCAACTTAAACTTTATAACCATGACTACCATACAACTAAGTCTAATCTGTCTTCTCATAATTCTTTACAACACCACAAGTTATCACCTTAGCAATATCCCTAAACTTAGTAGCACAACATTACATTATGCACTCTCATATACAGATACCACACATTATAATAATATCTGCCCACAATTGTTCAAGAACTACATAACGGACCAATTCAGAACTAAACACTTATGCTCTCATTCCTACTCCAAAAAGCAAAATACCTTTTCACACTCCTCACCAAACTCCAACATCTGTATCACCATTTTAACACCAGGCTCACCATAAGTGGGGATGTCCACCCCAACCCAGGCCCAAATCCATCCTGTGCAACACAAACTGCTCCAACACAAATGTCAGAACATAACGCCCCCATTATCTTCTTCCCTAGGCAAATCAACAGCAGCAAAACCAACCATCTTTTAATGCTAAATATTAATATTAGAAGTATCAAAAATAAAATACTTGAACTCCAGGCCACAATAGCACACTATTCCCCAGACATAGTTGCTTTAACAGAAACCTGGTTAACTAAAACATAGCTAACTCAGAAGTTCTCACTACTGGCTACAATATCATTAGACAAGACAGACCACTTTGTAAAGGGGGTGGAACTGCCTTACTATACAAGTCCAACTTAACTGTCCGTCAATTACCAAACTCTTACCCTTCCCCCAATAATTGAGACATACTTATCTCATAACTTCAACTTCACCCTAAAAAGATCATCACCACAATTGTGATCTATATTCCACCTGGTAATACACCTGCTAGCCTTGAAGACTTCTTATCCTGGTGTTCTTCCACATACTCACAAGAAACCCTTATTCTGGGGTACTTCAACCTAGATTGGTTCACCTGTATATCCCAACCACCAAGTAATCTAATAAATCTCCATGGCTACCAACAGCAAGTTCAAATTCCAACTAGATGTGATAAAAAATCTAAAAGGGAATCTATCCTTGACTGGGTCCTAACTAACAACCCCACATTGTACTCTCACACAGGCAGTCTCCTAGATACCTTAAGTGACCACAACATAATATACTTTATACGTAGTAGAACAAGCATATGCAAAACCACTAACTATATATCCACTAGAAACACACAAAAAAATTATCTCCTGAGGTCCTCAACACTTTACTCTGTCACTATGATTGGACCCCCCCCCTAAAAACTCTCCCACTTGACCAGACTGTAGCATATTTCAACAAAACATTTCTACAACACCTAGACGCTGTCGCTCCATTGTGCAAAATCAAGGTTTGAACCTCTACAAACCCCTGGCTCAGTAAAGAAACCAAACAAATCTTCAAATCCAGAGACATTGTCTGGCTTTAATATAAAAAAAACAAAGAAACACAAAGCCTAACTAAGTACCAAGAACTGTGCAACAGTGCAAAAAAATGCATTAGGCTGGACAAAAAATCCTACTACACAACATTACAAGCTAAATACCAACACAACCCCCCAAAATTTGGGAAAAAATGTAAACCAGCTACTAAAATCCACCCAAAAGGCTACCCCAAACCAACCACCATTGACACTAAAGTTCCCATTGAAACACAATTCAACTCCCACTTTGTGAACTCAATTCTATCCTTAGTATCACAGGACAGTTCCTTCCTCACTATACCCCCCAACACAAATAACACTAATACAAGCTTTACCCTCAAAACAGTTTCCACCACTTCAATCAAAGCATGCTCTCCAAACTAAAAACCTCATCAACAGCAGCCGACCTACTCCCCAGCTATTTCTTGAAACTCACAGCAGATGCTATTGCTATCCCAGTCTCCACTCTCATAAACAGATAAATTGTTGAAAACTGTGTGCCCATACTCCTGAAAATATCCTATGTTACACCCATACATAAAGATGGGACCTCGACTTAACTAAATAACTACAGACCCTTTGCTTTACTCCCCCCGGCCAAAATCCTAGAAAAATGCATCCATATCCAAATGCTAAACTATCTCCTAGACAGCAACATCCTGTCACCTACTCAGCATGGTTTCAGACCTGCCCATAGTATCACTACAGCCCTCCTCTGCTTCACAGACACAGTAAACCATCTAAAAAATGAAGACCTACAGGTGTCAATTCTTTTTTTGGATATGTACAAAGCATTTGACACAGTCTCACCACAAATCCTGCTAAACAAACTAAACCAATATCACCTATCAAATTCCACTCTTACCTGGTTCCAAAGCTACTTAACTGACAGGTACCAAGCTGTGAAATGGGAAAATTCTCTCTTTCCTCAGCTGCCCATAACTATAGGAGTCCCACAGGGTTCTGTCTTAGGACCACTACTATTTACAGTCTTCACAAATGACCTCCATACCTCCACACAGCATGCATCTATCATTCAGTATGCAGATAACACTACCTTAATCTGTGCTGCACAAAACATTTCCACCCTCCTGCAAACAACTCAACTAGCATTCTCTGATGTTGAAAACTACCTTACCAAAGCCCAACTTATCCTCAATCCAAAGAAAAATCAGCTTATGATTATAACCAGTTTAACAAAAACACTGATAACAGTCAATTCACTATCTACTCCACAAATGCTACTCCAATCGCTCCAATGGCACAGGCTAAGCTATTGGGAATAACCATAGACTCCCACCTAAAATTTGATAGTCATCTCAACTTAACTATTAAAAAAGTACATGCCAAACTGGGATCACTCTACCGTTTCAAACCATTTCTTACGAACAACACAAGATCAGCAATTGCACACTCCCAACTTCTATCCACCCTACTCTATGTATCTCCCATTCTGACTAATCTCAACAAAACTGAATTAAGCAAAATGGAAGCATGCTATAATAGAATTGCCCGCTTTGCTGCAAATTGCTCATGTAGAACTCATCACTGTACCGCTTTGAGACACCTCCACTGGCTTGAACTGCCCAACCTCCTAACTTACAATCAGATCTGCCTCTGTCATTCTATTACCTTCCCAATTAAGTGTCCCGCCCTCAAAAACCTAGTACATCACTCAGCCAAAAGGCCTCTTAGATCATCAAGCAAACTACTACTAGAAGTCACCAACAGCTACAATAGCTTTGGAGATGCGCTATATAGTAGTTCAATGGCTAAAAAATGGAACTCTGTCCCCACTAGCATTCAAAACACATCATCCAAAGCCTCCTTTAAAGACCTCATCAAGCAACATCTCAAGCAAAGTTGGCAGTGCCATGATTGCTCCCCAGGCTAGTGAAGGCAGATAAGGAATACATACTAAATCTATAGTACTTGATAATAGTTTTCAATCTTACTTACAAACACTGGCTAATCTACAGTGCATGTCCTGTACCTGTGTACTATGTATGTATTCTACCTATGTTCCAAATTTCAGCTGTACACCACAAATCTATTAATTACCTTTATTTTTAAATTAATATTTTATTGTTTGTTCTCTCCACTGTAACTGCTGATGTGCCGCATACCACTGCAAAAACATGTCTTTTTTTAATGTGTTTGTATACTGATCATGTCTAAATAACTAAATGTATCTGTAATTTTTCTTTGTGGAGCTTTTCTCCCCGGGGCCTCTGCTGAAAAAGGGCCTTTTCGGCTCAGTCAGACACCCACAGTTAACCAATGTAAAATAAAATAAATAAATAATAAATACTTGGCAGGGTATAACCCATATAGCTAAGGCTACTGCAGCAGTGATTAATATGAAGAACATCTAATGGCTCAGCAAATAGAACATTACAGAATGTATCATGACTGACTGTTCATTTCTGATTTACAAGCACACACTTTTCTTTGAAATAATAATAATAAAAAAACTGTCACTGTTACAAAGACACCCCTCTTGGAAGACAAAGAAACTATTTTTTCTGTGCACACCTCTGACAGAAGTTATCTAATAAAGTAATTTTAGTTATTCACTACAGAGAACCCCATTATCATGATCACTGTGTTTTAGTTTTTGTCTTGTTTAACTGCTTAAACCCCTCATCAATAGCACTGAATGTTCTTACTTTCAAAGTAACACAGTTGTAAATATTACTAATCAATGCATAAAAAAGAAATGGCTTCATTTTATTTTATGGTGGACACAGGTAGGACACATTTCTTCTTCCACATAGGGTGCACACTGGTATTCTCCTCAAACCAGTATGCTGTTAAAATTAACACATCTAGTAAAGCAACAGGCAGTGCAACCCCTAGTGGAGCATTAAAGTGAGGAGACAAAACTCAATTGAACCTGCAGTTATCTAGACAGCTTCTAAAAGAAATGCCTGCAAAAAAAAAAAAAAAAAAAGAATTAAGATTCCCATTAAACAATGGGAATCTTAATGGGAATTCCATTAAACAATACTTTCTTTTAATGGATCAGTTCACTGTGTCCTTAAAATTCAGACATGTATCAGATCCTTGCACTCCTATTGGTCAGCTTACTAGATAACACATTGAAGGTCCTTTTGTTTTCAATATCTTATCTGCTTGCACATTTTGAAAAAAAAAATACAAACATACTGACTATTATCCTGTAACATAAATTTATATAGATTCATGCATACTACAGAGCTTGTGGTCTCAAGCTCTTGTGTGCGCAGACACACACACACACACACACACACACACACACACACACACACACACACACACACACACACACACACACACACACACACACACACACACACACACCACCTTTTGATCATGATCTACTCACTGATGCTTCCTGTTTTTGATCATAAACCTATTGGTGCTACAACCACCTGCCCCTAATTTTTCTTCACCATGCTTACAGTCACAGTTGCTGTTCTTCTGATGCCATCACATCACAGATGTCAGTCATGCCATGGGTTGATGAAGTAAAGGTAAACCAAAGTCTAGAAACCATAATTTAAATTGCCACTTGGGATTTTATGGCACCATGTTATTTTTATTTCAAAATACGTATTTTATTGGAAATCTCGGGGAGTTGAGAGGTGCAATATGTAGGATACTCTCAACGTTCCAGTATAAGGGCATGGCATAAGATACATTTCTATCTCAGATGAGCTATAACAGAAATAGCTTAAGGCATATTCCATGGTAGATATCTAGTATAACCTTTCTCTGGAGTACAGAAAACAGCAAAAATATGACATACTCGCATACTTACTCCCTTGTCAGCAGCATCTCATATATTTACCTAGGGAGTGAGAAAAATAATCAGTCCCTGTCATGCATATTTGATAATGAATTACTCCATTTTCAATTGTCAGTTTTTATGCCTGTGAGCCCAGTCACCTAACTGTTGTTTATTTTAGATATACAATAATTTTAGGCAGTTTAATTTTATAAATGAAACTGGCATCAACAATGTGGATTTTTAAATGAAAATGGTTAATCACAGAGGGTCAGGGAATTAGATTTCAATTGCAGTCTTTAATAAGTCTTTTTCAATTAAAATACCTGACAACTCATAGATTCCTGAAAAAAAAAACTTTTAAGTTTTCAAACCATGATATACAGTTATCTGCCCAGACCCTCATCACAAGTGACCACACCAGAATGAGATACCAAGACCCAAATTTATAAAGACACCACAGCACAGTCACAATTAATGTCAAGTTACTCAGTTTCTGTCTGTCTGTTCTCTACCATGACTCTGCCTAGCCTAGGTTCATTCATCTATAATCCCACTCACCATTTAAGGTACTACAAAATTATCTGGAATCTAGATATCACGTCTTCAGGTGATAGACAACCAGCTGTCATGGTCCAATCCACCCTGGCCTGTAAACTGACAGAGCACCCAAGTATAGGCTTGTTCACCATGGCTACAGTGAACCTCCAGCAATGTAGTGATGCCCAGTCATGAAAGGACCACTCCTAATTTATGTGGGTGACTTGAGAGTGTGCCACTTCAGGAAAAGAAGGAAGAGGAGTGACCACCATGTGGCTTAACTGACATGGCCATATGTACCCATCTCCCCACCCCATATTGGTAGGTTAAAACCTGGTCACAACATGCCTTTGCACATAGTTCCCTCAGCCAGAAGAGTATCTGAGAATTAAACAGGGTATTGCCAAAATCAAACAGGTGGACACCTAGTATAAACCAACTTGGGTCCTTGCCTTCCAGGTCTATGTGCCTTATCACAAAAGGCTGAGGCCTGGAGCATCGTGGCCATCCTCCTGTTAACTTCCCTTACTCTGTGTACATATTTTGCTCTGAGAATATTCTTGATTTTCCTTCTTTCAGCATAAAAACCCTAATGTCACTCTATATTTAATGTGTGCAGTACTGTGTTTTTCATTCACTCTGCGAATGTCATTTATCTACTGCCTTTATACCCTCAATCCAACTATGCATATATTATATGTATATATTGCATTTTGTCATTTTCTCTGTATATGCTGCATCTATTGTGTTTTCTCTGGGCCGAGACTGAAATGGGACCAGTGGGATCAGTGCTCTTTCCCAGTTACAAATGCAAAATAAAGTAAAATAAAATAAAAATAAAAATGTATTTTCTGGTCAATTCTTTTGCTGTGCTGCTTATTGCCTGTCTCCATATCAATCTCCCCAGCATTTTGGACAAGGTAATATAAGCTGCCCCAAACATATGCTCTTTACTTTTCAGTAGGTCTCTTAATCTCAAGCCTCTTAAACTCCTTTTAATGATTACTTCCAGGTCATTTCCTTCCCTAAATGAATTGGCACACAACTTGGTTTCCCAGAATCTTATAACATTCTGCACACTGTAGACAAGAGTTGTTCCAATGCATACACCTCTAGCCTTTCCAATCGACTTTTCAAACCGGCCTGTCAAAACCAGCTTGGCCCTACCAGGTTGAATGACTACTTTTTCTTCTGCCCAATACATATGTAAGTTTCCAGTCACAAAACTGAGACGTAGACCTGCTACAGAAAACAAAAGGTTAACTATGCTCATACACTGACTGCAGCTCTTCCCCTCCCATGAATTTATTTTCTTTCTCTCTCATCTGTTTTCAGGTTTTTTTTTTTTGATTATCCAGTACATTGAAGGAAAAGGCTACATTGATGGGGAAAAAAATTAACAAACACACAAGTGCCAACAAAGAATCTTCTTCATACAATTTTGATTATATTTATTTCCCACATTTTTTTTTAATCAAAGATAAAACACAAAGTCTCTGGATATCCATATCCCTTCTCTCCTGATGACTTCTACAGATGTGCCAGCATTATGTAAGTCAGTAGCTCTGCCCATTTTGGAAGACTGCCCTAAGATGCAAGTGGGATCCATCCCTTGTCCCACTAATACTTGCTTTCTCTTTACTTCCACCTGTTTTACAATGGACTTGCCTTCCTCTGTCTTAAACACAATCCCATTCAGTTTTGCACTAGGGTCAAGATGGAGATGAGCAGCCAGCCATGCGACTGGGCAAAGCCCTCACACCACAGAGGGTCTAAGTAACACCTCTTTCCCATATGCCTTCTGAGTAGTCTTTGAGGACTGCCAACAGATCCGTACCCTAGAATCAAACATCACTTTGTCCATCATATTCCTTTATTTCTGTAAGCCACAGATCCTAAGTGCAGTAATTAATTTATCCTAGCCCTTAAGCCTCTCAAGAGAGAAAGTAGTATGTTTCCCCTGAGGTTTCCTTGTGCATGCAATCTTCCTTTAATTTTCTTTCCACTGTTAAGCATCCTGCCCAACACCCAGGCTTCTGACAGTTCAGGAAGATTGGTCCTATTAGGTTGCTGACGATGGCCATCAGGTATAAATACACTGTTATCAATGGATCTATGCATTTCCATCTGTGGGTTAAGAATCTTAATATCAAATGAGAGGACCATCTCTGTTCATGCTGTCATACATGAAAGACACGGGAAGCTGCACTGTTTAGGCATACGATGCCCTGATGCTAGGTGCCCATTACTCTTTTACGGCCTTCTTATTGTATTCTCCCAACATTTCACAATACGACCTGGATGGGATCCCTTGTGAGCTGTGTTCCCTGTTTCTATAGCTCTGAACCTGTGAAAACTATTGGTGAGAAAGACAGTCAGCAATGGAATTACACAAACCCCAGATGTACTATGCAGGAAAAGACATGTACATCTTTACTGTATGAAAGACAATTATCCTAATAATTCTGTGGAGTCTATCTTCCCTCACATACCTCCCAAACAAGGCTTCCACCACTGCCTGATTGTCTGTGTGGAACTTGATCCTATGTTTTTAAATTCTTCCTTCCAAACCACAAATGTTGTCCAGATGGGAATGATCTGTTAGAGTGTTATGCCCTTATATACTTGTACACCCCAATCCCCAGGCCATGAGGCAGCAAATCATGTCTCTGCAAAAAATCTTCCCCATCCCAATTAATCCTGATGCATCTGTGTATAAATCAAGCTCCATACTGCTGGCTCATTTATCTTGCCAGTACATGGTACCATTGAAATTCTTCAAGAATTCTTGCCACACCAGCAAATCTGCCTTCAACCTTCTCATAATCCTAACTCAGTGGTGCTTCTGATTCCATCCTTGTAGCAGCCTGGGTATTGAAAAGCAGAACATGCATCTGTGGGTGACTGCCCTACAAGCACAGATGAGGAGACCTAGCATCTCCATGATATCCACCTTGCTTACTTCATTCTTTGACCACAAATGGCTTAATCTTATCTCTAAGATGGAGTAATTTGCCCTTTGGCAAACATACCATGATATTCCTGGTATCTATCAGAAAACCTAGTAATATAATGACCTTAGCCAATCCAATGTAAGTTAAACCACAGTATCTCACACACCTTTTTGAATTTTGCACACACAAGCACACGCATACCACAAGCACCAGACTGCACATATAGCAAATCTATATACAAAACATTTCCTAGTACATAAACAAACAAAACCCACACATGCTATAAACATCAAACTTGCCTCTTTGTCTAATTCCAAGAATAAAAAATTGTCTAGGTAATGCACAATGGAGCAATGTTTTTCCACAGTTTGCCACATTCAATGTATCGTGGTGCTAATTTTTTAAAGATGGCAGAGGCCAGTATGCACTCCATTGACATTGTCTTGTCGGAGTAATACTTGACATCCATTTTTATGCCTAACAGATGTCAGTCAGGTAGGTGGACTGGCAGCAGTCAGAAGGTGTAGTTGATTTCCAACATGGTCTTTCAAGTGAGACCCCCCCCCCTTTCATCACTAAGTGACACATACTGCCCTCTCACTACTATCTTCTCTATGAACTGATTAAAAAATCATTATCCTGGTGGGATAAGTGATGTTTCACTTGGGAATTCACCTGCCTTCTTTCTGGGTACTCTTCCCAGTGGTGATACTTTCAAATGATCAAATGGTGCATACTGGCATGGACCTGTAACTCAGCCCATAGGAACCACTCTATCCAAAATTTCAGGTAGTGAACTGTTCTTTTCTCTTAGTGAAAAAGCTTTCTTGCATGTGTAACTGGTATATATTCCCTTAGCTTTAATCCTAATACCATAGCTAAAAGTCTATGGACACCTCTCTGTCTGAGTCTCTGGCCAGTGGGCACTGAATTAGCTCAGTTTGAATAGGGGAGTGGTCTCCTTTGTCTCAAAGTTTGTCATGCCTTCTTTTTCAAACTGCATGCCTCTCTATTGGCATCCTTATCATAATCACTGATCTCATCACAGAGGTGGGGTACAAACACAGTCTGTCCACTCCCCTAAGGAACATCTTATTGGTATGGCCCACAACACAGGCTTGGATTGGCCCCTCCACAACATGTATATTGGCATGCAAACTGACAAGCAATCCACTAGAATTTGCCTGCATTAAAGTCTCAGTACGTTTTGAAATCTTACCTCTCATCTTGTTGGTGTTACAGCTTCTCCATGGTACCTGTCCACATGTTGATATCCTTAACCTCCCATCTCAACACCCTGCATACTGCCTTCAGTCTGTGAAACTTCTGGTCATACCAATACAAGGACGTACCTGCCTTAAACTTCTAAGACTCTCTTATAGTCATAAAATATTTTACTATTTATTACCCTAATTTAAGTTCCTTTTCCAAACTAATCACAATGAAAGACATGAATGCCATGACTCAATGATCATAGTTTCTTACTTTTCCTTTAGGAAGATCACTCTTAACTAGAGGTGCTAGCTCTGCCATTAGATACTTTTTCTTTAAGCCTCTGTCTCCAAAATCCTTTGTTCCACCAATTGCATCAATCAAATTAAACATGTCAATGTGATATCCTCTCCGATATTTTTCTTTTTCTGCTACTGGAATATGCTCTATCAAATGCATACATGATTACCTGGCAGTTCAACTCACTTATGTGGACTTAGCAGGCTGTTATCCACCACCCAACTGACAGAACCTTCTTCACAGCAGATGTGTCTACTTTTCTTCACTCAACTGATTCTGTGATGTTTGTCAGGCATTACTCACTTATAACCCTTCGTTTTTCAAGGGCATCTGCTTGAACCTTCATATGGGTCTTCTTCCTACCCGGACATCTCATCTAACAACAAGTTAACCTCCCTTACATGGGACATTCTGCAAGGAAAGTGTCAAAACAAAATGTTACTGCATGCCGCTTTTCTCTATTAACTTTACCCATACTTATTTATATGCTGCTTTTTAATAAAATTTATATTATTGTCTATCGTCTCTCTCTCTCTCTCTCTCTTTATATATATATATATATATATATATATATATATATATATATACACACAGTATATGTATATATTTATACAAAAGTAATAATTATTATTATTAACCTGTTTTGACTTATGTGCTTGACTTTCTCGTCTTGATCTTAAGTCCTTTCTTTATGAACTGTTCACTTGGCATCCTATAATAATAAATGACAGTTACCTGTCACTGTCCTTTGTTTATTTAATGAGTGAAGGTCATATATTCTGTTACTTTGAGCTTCTTCCTTAACCATGCCTACTGATATGTCCTTCCTATTGACATTTTCCATATGCATGCTTTTGCGATGGGAGACACATCCACTGACTGATTAATGCATCAGCCAGGTGAGACGCTTACATGTCCAATTAGTGAATCATCTGATTGTGCTGTTCATACAACTTCCTAATCCCTCTGTCATAACAATGTCTGTTGTTGCAGTTTTTGCAAGTTACTATTTGTCTTCACCAACTACTATTAAATTGTTTCCTTTTTTTTCATTTTTATCTCTCTCATTTTTTTGCCTTTGAGAATATAGGAGGAGGTTTAAAGCACCAAGAGAATTGATCCTGTATTTTTTCTACACTAGCTTTAGGCCTACCAAAGGGGGGGGGGGGTCCAAGCATTGATCCCTTGCCAGATTGAATCACCATATTGATCTACTATGTTGCCTGATAAGTAGCAGCAGGGAAATCCCACATTAAGTTAAGGGGTTTGTGTTCCCTGACTTTGTAAATGATATTCTCCATATCAATGCATTAATAATGACATAGATGTGCACACCATGGTCTCGCTTTACAGCTCCTCACAGCCTATCAAGCTAATTTGAATCAAGTCAGCTTTAACCACTTTCCTATACTATGCGATGAATGTTTACATGTAGCCAAACACCTGTGATAACTGTAACCCACTACCTTCTGATCCTCCAGGACTAATGATGAGTGAACTACTTATTGAGAGTCTGACCCTGACCTTTGAAGGCATGAGCTCTACATCCTTGCTCCAAGCCATCCCTGCATTTGCCCACTACACTAACAAATAAGTTGATCTCATCATTATGGAAAGGCAACCCACATTCTGGAGTATCAAGATGTTTTTCATTTTCAAAAAGTATTTTTTTATTCCACATTCAAGTTTTAACCATAAAGACAGTCACTGTTTGGAGTCTCCTTCCATTTTTTTTAGTTATTATTTGTCTTCTCCAACCATTATTTTTAAAGTTTGTTTTCTATTTGGATTTTTTTATATTTTTATTTTTAATTTTTGCCTTTGCAAATAAAGGTTGTAGGGTATGAGTATCTATAGAATTATTGTCGTAATTTTCTCTGCTGGTTTCAGGCATATTAAACCCAACTTCACCTTCAGAAAGTTTTGCAGTTTGCCTTTTCTTTTTGTTTTGTTTTTTTTTTTTTGTTTGTTTTTTCTTTTTTATATACCACACTTGGTGAGCCTCTTAAGAGTTAAAACTTGTTTGGATCCTCCATCCTCTAGTAGCACACTAACCCCAGGCTGGAGGAAAAGCCCAATGAACACATCAATATAAAACTCTTCCACTTCCTTTGATTTGTTTAAGTCACTTACTTAAATTTCCTTTGCTTTATCATCTATATTTACATTTTACTTTTCTTGAGTTCTATTGAAAATAAACTAGAAGATTATATGCCCAGTTCACCATGGCAATACCAGTTACATAACCTAGTCCTCATTTATCAGAAATCAGCAACTGCCTACACACACACACACACACACACACACACACACACACACACACACACACACACACACACACACACTATATATATATATATATATATATATATATATATACACACATACATGCATACATACATACATATTTTAAAACATTCATCTAGTTAGACATTTTATGTATTTCACCGAAACTCTCACCAAAATCAGTTATCATTCCAAACACATCCTACTATCCTTTGCTTTACTCTGTTTTATTTCTGCAAATCCAAATTAGATAAACATTTATTATACCTTATATTCAATTATCCTGCCATCATGATCATGTCACGTAAAACAATCAACTGACAAATAATTCGGAGTGAAGATGATGACCCTGGCCTCAGTTTAATAACAAATGCATACCATATATCATTATTTTTGTTTATTACATGCCAGCAACATACTGCCATACCTGTTTTCTCCCCCACAACCCCACTCCCAGACTAATTACAGTCACCTATTTACGGTTCTTCCTCAACTTCGTCCTATTTAGCAGAGTCTCCATTCCTTCTATGTTCCTTTAATGCATTACCCAGATTCTCTATCCTTCTGATAACATTTTTTCAATGACTTATCTGCTGGTTCTTGTTGGGCAGGCCTGTTCGTGCACCGTCCTGCCTAGTGACTTGCATAGTGTATGTAAAAAACACAAATGAAGGAAATCAGGAGGAAAAAGAAATCATCAGGAGGGTGTTGTTTTAGCAAGTCTGATGAACTTCTAAATGTGAATGAAAAGTGTGGTGATTAAGTTACGCACGTTATGGTATTGCATGCTTTCATGGTTTAATACATTTCTAACATTTACTTCACGGTGTTAGTTATCATTGTCATGGGTCCTCCTCAGTGCCTGCTTATTTGCATAGTGTATGTCCTAGACCTCTCATCTGTTCCTTCCCCTTCTTCCCATGCTGTAGTAAATCGGCCATGCATGACTTCATCTTTCAGATTGTCAGCTTGCTTTTCCCATCAGCAGGGCCAGAATTAATAAAACTGGCAACCTAAGCAAAAAAGGTCCATGGCATTCTGCCCCCCCCCCACACACACACACACCCCACTGCCCCCTTCATCCTGGTCTACTCTCACTATCTAGATTACTTTTTTCCTTCTTTTTTTCCCTCATGGTTTATCTTACTCTTCATTTTTTCCTGCACTTATTCATTTGTTCAACATGCTCTGTGTAAAAAGGACTACAGTCTGCACAAAACAACTGCATTAAGTCAGGAGAGTTCTAAATGCTCTGATTTTAGTTTTTTTTTTTTAAATAACCTTTTATCCAATGAGTGCCTGAACAAAAATAATGCATGTGGAAAACAAATTCAATCTTAATGTGTGGTGACTTGTTAGTGTAGACTGTAGAAATTAAATAATGTTAGAAGTTGGATACTTTATTGTAATTATTATTTAAATGTTCAACATTGACCAAATACCAGTTCACAATAAATGGAAAAGAGAAATGCTTCTGAGGATACATATGTCATGAGCGAGAATAGTCTATTCCCACCTGGCCCCACCAAAGAAAAGTAGGTAGTCACGTTCTGTGTATACCTCTCTGGTATTAAATTGGCATTAAAATTAAGGAACTAATACTTTCATTTTTATATATGGCATGCCTCCACAACCCCTATTCCCAGAAGACAGCCACATTCTGTGTATGCTTCTGACATTAGACTGAGACAAAACTGAAAAAACAAATGCAATATAACATTTGCTCTCAGGCATATATGAAAAGCATGCTTGTTTACTCTGCTTCACCTGCATATGCACTGGATGTTTGATTGCGAGGAGAGTAAAAAAAAAAATAATAATAATTACTATAAAGTTTCCAACTTGTTACTTCTAGAGACAGTGCAATGCTCATACACGAGCTATAATGACTTTCTGTGCAGTCCTCTGAAGTTTGACAGGAAAGCCAAAGAAATAAGACCACACTGTCAACAGCCCAACACAAGATATATGACCTCTGAGGTTTGGCATAAATATTAAACAAATACTGATACGGTCTGCAGTCTTCACAAAAGTACAGTGACCTTCTGTGTACACCTATAAGCAGGGCAGGTTTTAGACTAGGTGGGATTCATGGCAGAGGCAATTAATGAGCTCATGCCAAAATTTACTTAAACAGCCTTGTTCCCGCAGAAGTTCTACAGGTCTGGGTGTTTTGTGCTGCATTTATCCCATTATTTTTGGGAGCTGACTGTTAAACTGAGCAAGGGACAACAGAGTCAGATAAGTTCACCCAGACAACTCCCACCAAGCAGTTATAAACATTATCTTCAATTCAAACGTGTGATTGCAATTAAAGGGGATGATCATATAATTAATTTCTTCTTTGTTCCAAACAATTGCCATACATTAAAACACTGTATATTACTTCACATAATTACATTACTACAGAAAAGCTAAAATAATAAGCAAACAACAGCAAGCAGATAGTCATTTTCCCCTACAGATATCCACAACATCAATTATACCTGCTCTGTTTATGTTTATCAGGTGTCCAGTTAAGTAGTCTATCTTACTTTTCACAAATGCATACTAGTCCTGCAACACCAGATAGTGACTGTTTAAAATGAGCAAATGACAAAAGGGCCACAACAATCCTCACCCAACAATTATAGCCATGACTAGGATGGCTATGTAATATGATTTCACCTCTACAGTGTACACAAACAAGTTGCCACTCATTAAGTATTCCAAATCCAAGATGCTCCAGACAGATCATAGCACCAGAGAAATATTGTCAAAATATCTGGTTGATGACCGCTCACATCATTGTAAAAGTAGTAATAACACCTTTTCATTGTGCCAAAGCAAATATTGCCAAAATATCTGGCTGATCATTATCAATATTATTGTAAAAATAATAATAATACTTCACTCACTAACACCGATCCATTCTTCTCATCTGTTTACATAATTTTGCAGACTGTCCCTGATTTTGTCTCATAGTTTTGACATCTGTCCATCATAATGTTTTTTTTTTTTTTGTAAATTGTTTACAATTATATTTACTAAAGCCAGGCATTAGAGGTTCATACTGATTGTTTAAAAAACAAAACAAAACAAAAAAACTACTATATGTGGCCTTGCATAAACATTTGAGCTTAACATAAAGCGACTTGAATGTCGAGTAAACTGGAGCAGTGTGCCCATGGAGGACTTGCTCTGCATTAGGTGCATTCTCTTTCAGCAGGAGCACTTTGTTTCTTTATTATTTACAGAAAAGAAATGTAGTTTTAAAACATAAATTAATGTATAAATAGGGTAAGAGCAGCCCCTACAAGAACAGGGCCCTAGGTGGCTACATAGTTCGCCTATGCATAAGACAGCTCTATTAATTTAAAAGCTGGATTTGTGAATTATTCTGCATTGTGATCAAACAGCATGTTTTTGTTTTCAAGTTTTTTTTCATTTTAGATACATTTCTGAACTGTTTTATTTTTTGTTGTACTATATTAAGTCCTATTACTAATTATAAAACGTGTTTTATTGTACTGCAAATAATTCCAGCAATTTGCAGTTCATTGAGTTATGCCTTGATGCTCTGTATGTATATTACCACCATTAGCAACTGGTACCTGTTCCTTTGAAAGAAAGGGTGTTATTTGTTCTTTTCAGATATTTTATTTTAGCATTTCTACCGGATGAATAATAAACATTTGATTTAATAAATCATAATTTAATTTAGAAAATTGTGGCTTTTTAAATGTGGAACTTTGCAATTGTCAGCATGCCTTTGATTAATAAATTATAGTTAGTGTCAAACTGCTTTGCTGTTTGCAGTCAGCAACAGCACAGTCCAGTGACATTCATAGTAAAAGAGTAGAATACAGCTTATAGGAACTACTTATGATAGTGCATTAGGATAAGTCAAAATAGATGCATAAATTACTGAAAAGACATGTAAAATGTATGCCATTTATAATGGTTTGAATGATTTTTGCATGACACATTTTTTTCTCCTGTTCTAACAGAAGTTCAAGACTCACTAGTATGAGCCCTTCAAAAATAAAGTGTTAAGTACAGTTCATGGGAAGTAACAGGTAGCTGTGACTTGTTTTTACAAGTAAACAAGAGATTTTTTACAGGGGACTGAACCTTGCACCCCTGAATTAAGGATAATTCACCCAATACCTCCACTACTTATTTCTAGTAAGTTTATGAAACACATAAAGCTTTAATAGAAATCTAGAAATGCTAGAAACATTGTTTTGTACAATTAAATCATTATTATCTTATGTTGGTTTCTGACACAGGAACATTATATCTGCTAATTTATATCCTTCAGTACAGTGAAATATAGGGATATAGCTTCACAGTGAAATTAATCTTGTATTTCATTACTGTTTCCCTTTGCTATGCCTATTGGTCATTACCTAAGCAAACGCAGTTTAAAATAATCCTTTTATATTCATTTCGGAAATTTTGGTTAAACAGGCCATAGAGAATGCCATTCAAGCAGCTATTAAAATAAGCTAAGAAAGATGATACAGGAAACACCCAACATGGAATATTGTCCTCCACATTCATTGGGCCAAGGGAGATAGCAAATCCTATTACGCTATAAGGTCCCCAGCAAAGTGAGAAGAGAGCAAAAACTAGAAACATGATGAAAAACTGTTGCAATTCATTTGATTTCAGCTTTTGCTTGCTTTGTTTTCTGACCCGAAATTTGACTTCAATGATCATTATCCAAATTTTTATGTAGCAGAATATTACAATACTGGTGCTGACAAAAAAATGCGTGATCTCTATACCAAGGGTGATTGATAGATTGACACTCCGCAGGAAGGTGCATGAGTATATACGTGGGTCATACTGCAGCATGTCATATGACACCATAGGTAAAAATGTAATGACAGACAGTATCCATATAGAGCCAATACAGATGTAAGTATTTCGTTCACTGAACATTACATTATATCTAGAAGAATGGCAGATGCAGCAATATCTATTGATTGCTATTGCTGTAATGTTATAGACAGATGCAATGCAACTTAGACATATAAGAGCAGCGCTGAGTTGGCATTGGGCTTTTCCGAGAGTCCAACCATTCTGAAAAAGTGCAAATAAAATTGTAGGATAAGGGTATACTGCTACAAGCAAATCAGCCAAAGCCAAATTGATAACAAAGTAATTTCCTGCAAAAGAAAGAGTACATTGAAACAAAAATTAAATAAATATGTACAAAATCCAATATAAAATGTGCATAAAATACAGGGCACTCATACATATAATACATAAACTCCTATATACATATGACTTCTATGTGTTTAACATGCCACATTAAGAGGATGAAAAAAGTTTCTTAAATGCATTCTGTTATTCATGGTATAGGATAGTTAGTTAGTTAGCCATTGTCATGATAGCAGTTGCAGGTAGATTCAGTAAAAAGATGCACTTTAAGTGTCTCTTTGAAGCTTAATCGCTTCTAGATTTTTATGTCAGTAGGCAGGTGGCTCCAGGTATCTGCACACAGTATTAATTTAAGACTGATAATTCTAGGGAAAGATCACTGACAAAGAGATAAAATTATTCATACAGGTATTCCTTCATTTTTCATATTACTGACTTTAGCTAGTTCGGGGTTGTAGGAGAACTTGAAACTTTCCTAGTATTCAGGGGGAGCAAGGTAGGAAACTAAGCACTAATAGGAATCCAATGCATTGCAAGATGGAGGCTCCCAAGCACTCACACACACACACACACACACACACACACACACACACACACACACACACACACACACACACACACACACATGCACACACACACACACACACACCTACAGACAGTTTAGATAATCACAAACCCACCTATGGTATGTTTTGGGGATACAGGAGGAAACTAGAGCACTTGATAAAAGCAGACAGAGTCATGGATGTTCTAGTATCATTAATGTGGCTATTTTGTTAATCATGTGATTAAACTGATTTGTTAGAAGCAAGAGGCTCTTAGGTTCATAGGTGCATACAAGGTTCATGACCACTAGGGCCATTATAAGCCTTTATTGTGCAATCCAAATGTGACCAACAAAACTGATTTATATAGGGGGTGATTTACTGATTGCCTGTGTCCATCAGAGACATAAGCATCAGTTTTCTTTTCCATAGTTTAAGTGATAAGTAATACAGTAACAGTATGCGCACACACACATACACACACACACACACACACACACACACACACACACACACACACACACACACACACACACACACACACACAAACACACATATGTGGTACCCATGGTACCTATTTGAAATGTTGTGGCTCATGAGAATGATTCAAGAAACAGACTGAATGCCCCAAAAAATGGACTTGCATATAAAGTATGAGATGGCCATTTCTCAGAATATTCCCTTTTTTCCAAGGTGTGGCAAACTTGGAGTTAGTATAAATAAGTTTGGGGATGTCGTAAGGGCTTGCTCCCACTGGAAAAAAGTTTAAATTAGAAGAAAGATGTTTGAAACTTCCTCTTCTCTATTTTGGCATTTAAATAGGGGCACACATATAGAGTCTCTTTGTTCATTTTCCACAGTGGTGGGATTTTTGTAAGATTCTAATAATACAGTTGGATTATTCACAAACATATTTATACTACAAAAAGTGGTGATTCAGTTTTCAGTATGGATAATATATGTGGTGACACTGAATGATCTGCAACATTAAGTGAAACAACTTGAGACAAGAAAAGATGACATTTCTCTTGAATGATGATAGTCTTGTACAGTCCCACAATGACTACAGAAAAGCTTCTGTTTTCTTACCCACAAAAGAAGCAACCATGTCTAGTCTTTGTGTCCATCCAGTGAAGTGTAGCCAGGGTGGAATGGCTTATACTGTAAGAACTAATACTTGGTCATATTTAACAAAGTATCAGTATATAGCCACTTCTCATCCCAGTCCTCGTTATTTCAGTGTCTTGAAATAGTTTAAGTCCCAAACTAATGAACAGAGGGACTAAATGTAAAGTCTGAATGTTCATAATAATATCTAGCATAAAAAAGAGACACTGTGGATATGTTCATCCTCCAGGAAGTGGTTATTTAGTGTTTAAAATGTGGACAACATGACAGGCCAAGCAAGTTCATGTACAACAAGTGTATATATACATACACACACACACACACACACACACACACACACACACACACACACACACACACACACACACACACACACACACATACATACATACATACGTGCGCACACACACATATCTATCTATATGTATATGTGTGTGTGTATATATATATATATATATATATATATATATAGAATATATAGCTATATATATATATATATAGTATATATATATATAAATATATAGCTATATATATATATATATATATATATATATATATATATATATATATATATATATATATATATATATATACACACACATATAGGTCCACTACAGAAGACTGAACGCCCATATTACCGATACTCAGAATCCCGAGACCAGAACACCAAAAGATCAGATGAACACGACCAGAAGCGTGAATTTCATAATCCCGATGTTCGGAAATTTTGAGTTAGTGCTTCTGGTGTTGCGGTTCAGGTAAGTATGTGTGTGTAAGTGTGTTTGTGAGGGGCTTTAGTGTGTATTGTGACTTTGATGTGTGTGTGTGAGGGACTGTAATGTGTGGGTGTGAGTTTGTCTTGTGTGTGTGTTTGTGCAATCTCGGAGTTGGAATATTAAAGTAGGGGGCTGTGGGGAGCGAAGTAAATATAGTGTAAGGTTATTGGCTTGATTGTGGGGGGAAGCTGTGCGTTTGTGTATGTGTTTCAAACGATTTTGAATTTTGCGCTTGTGGTCCGTCGGTCTTGTAGTCTTTTGGGTATTTGGTCTCGGGTTTATGAGCGTCTGTATTGTGGGTTTTCGGTAATGTGTTATGAACCTACATATATATGTGTGTATATATATATATATATATATATATCTATATGTATATATATATATATATATATATATATATATATATATAAATATATATTTTATATATATATATATATATATATATATATATATATATAAATATATATTTTATATATATATATATATATATATATATATATATATGTATATACATAGCTCTCTCTCTCTCTCTATATATATATATATATATATATATATATATATATATATATATATATATATATATATGTAGATATAGCTATATGGATATGTAATATATATGTACAAATGCATGCATATTGATAGACAGGTGTGTGTGCTTATACTTGTGTGTGGCCAATTTGATTTGTTCAAGGCTCAGATCGTTGAAACAAGTTGATGGAAAGACCACCCACAAGTTTATAAACGGGCCACCCACAAATGGTACAATCTCACAAATCAACCTACGGGACTTCCAAAACAACAACGAACTACAGTTCAAGAAATCTGATAAAGACACTGAGTTAGTGGCTTTGTACCACAATGCTTACCTACAAAATATGTGGGATGAATTGAAATGTGGCATCTCCTACCTCATCATTTCCCACACAGCAGTCTCCCAAAGGTTCTGAGAAATTGATCATACTGTCCTCAATCTACTGCATTGTGGCCACCTCTCTGACGAGGAATTTCATTACATTTCAGTCTAACACCCAAGCCTGGGCAAGTTATTATCAGATCCCCAAGATCCACACGAACCAGACTGACCCCTGCTTCAGACACATTTTCTCCTCCATGAGGATGAAAACTGAATATATTTCCCAATTTCTGGACAAACTCAACCCCATTGTCTAGGACTCATTTTACCTCCAAGAATATTGGCTCTTTTTAAATGAACTGCACTAGTACAAAGTCTCCACATGACGTCACATGCTTGTCACCCTGGATGTAGTGGCGCTGTACACCAACATCCCCCACCAAGCTGGAATCCACCTTGTGAACAAATACCTCACAGCCCACACCAGTCTCAACAAATACAGGATCACCACCCTGTTCAAACTCCTGAATTTAGTCCTGGACAACAACTTCTTCTTCTTCAATGTAGTAATTCTCTATCAACAGAGAGGAGTGGCAATGGGAGCCAAGATGGCCCCAGCTTATGCCAATCTCATACTCAGTTCCTTAGAAGTTGACACCCTGACTAAACTTGCCATTTTTAAAAACGTATGTCTATATAAACACTATATAGATGATATCTTTTTTATCTGTCAGGGCACTGAGTCTGAACTTGATGATTTTCTTTCTTCCCTAAGAAATAGCATTGATTTTCTCAACTTCACAACCTCTTTGAGGGGATACAACATCCAGTTCTTGGATCTGGATATTATCCTCAACCCCACTCTGTTAAAGTTTTAGTTCAATATCCACAGAAAGGAGACTTTCAGAAATAACTATCTGGATTTCCTCATCCAGTGCCCCCCCCCCCCCCCCACATGAAGAGAAACAAAGTAAAAGGCCAATTCATCAGGCTTTATCTCATTGTCATCGACGATGCTATGTTCCTCCACAAATGCCACGTCCTCACTAATCTCTTTCTTGAGAGGCATTACCCCAAAGAACTGGCCAACCATGTCTATTCAGATGTTTGCAATGAGAGAACCAGCAAGCAGCAACCCATCCTACTTAACAGATTTGTACACAAACCCAAAGCCACCCTCGAGTCCCAGCTCATACCCAGGTTCCATCTCCCCGTCTCCCTTGATGCCTCAAACATTAGGGAGATTATTGGAAACACTGGCTCATCATCCTTATCAATCAGGAACTCAGCCGAGAGCTGGGGACTTCACACCCTTTATGAACAAAAGATCACAGTCGTTCAGGGTCATTCTTGAATCCACCCTCCTGCGTCATTCCCCCTGGACAGCACCAATTCTGGAATGCACACTTGTGGGCCCTGCAATTGGTGCAAGTACATTCTTCCAGGTGTATATCCCATGGCAAGCCCAGCACCACCATTCAGATTAAACAGACCCTCAACTGCAACTCAACCAATGTGGTTTACCTTGCCCTGTGCACTGGATGCACACCATTCTACACTGGTAAAACCATGTGGAGGCTCAGAGACAGAATCCATGAACATCAGGCTGTGATTAAAAACTCTGATCACAGCAATGCCCTCAGTAAACACCTTTCCACTTGTCCCCATTCCAAAGAAATTAGGTACACAGGCAAAGAAGCAATCCCTCACTTCTTTGGAGACACTAATTCCCTTCTTGAATTAAAAGAGCTCAACTGGCAAATCCACCTAAGGGCAGACACACCTCTGGGGTTAAAAGGCTCTCTCAACAAACCATTCAAACTACTCAGAGGACAACCACAAAGCATTATTTAGCTATGTCCACAACCTCAAAGACAATAAACAATTGTGTGCAGAGCTCATTGTAAATAGAGCCACCTATACTGAGCCAGAAGATATAGCAAGCCTCTGGCTGATAAATTCAGCTGCAACTTTAACCCTCTCTCCCCCTCAACCTTTCCTCAGGAAATATCATCAAATATAACTCCCGCTCCTATCACTAGGGAATAGGTCCTTAATACTCCCTCTAAGACCAAGAACACTGCATCAATGGGTCCAGACAATATCCCAGGATGCCTTCTAAATAGCATGAAACATGACCTATCAGGGCCTCTGGAATTACTATTTAACTGTAGCCTCCAAACATGCTTTGTGCCTAATGAATGGAGAAAGGCAACAGTCATGCCAATGCACAAAGGTGGACCATCTACAGACCCTGGAAACTACAGACCCATAAGACTCACTAGTCTTATATGTAAAGCCAACCCAGTTTGGTTTCATCAAGGGCAGATCATGCCTACTCAACCTGGTGGACTTCTTTGAGAGGGTCACCAAAGCAATGGATGAGGGCAAAATCATTCACACTGCCTACCTTTACCTGGCCAAGGCATTTGACACAATACCTCACTTGAGCATTGTTGACAAACTCAAGAGGTTAGGTACAAACCCATATGTCAGCCATTGGATAGCCAGCTGGCTCACAGACAGGAACCAGGAAGTTACAAATGGAGAATCCACCTCTACAAAGAGGCCAGTCACAAGTGGAGTCCCTCAGGGATCAGTCCTTGGACCCCTACTTTTTGGAATTTACTTCTCAGACATCAAAGCCAATGTCAGTGGTCTCTTGCTGACTAAATTTGCAGATGATTGCAAATTAGGAGCTGTCATTCAATCTCACACTGACAAAAATATTCTCCAGGAGAGCGGACACAGACAAACACCTGGTGTCAGAACTATGGACTAAAAGTAAATGCCAAGAAATGCTTATTAGTATCCTATGGGAAGTCATCCATCTCTGGTAACTAGCATATTGACAACTCACCCCTTAGAGGTGACCCCAATAGTCAGGGACATAGGGAAACACATAGATAGTAATCTAGGCTTTGACCATCACATATCTACAGTGGTGAGGAAATCTGTCTGTGTTGCACAACTTATAAACAAAGGTATGGCATCTAAGCCCAAAGAAGTTATTGTTCCACTGTATTTGTCATTCATCAGACCTATTATTGAGTACAATGCCCCCTTTGGTATGTACCTAATCAGGCATATCCAAGAACTGGAACATCCACAGAGGTTCCTCACTAAAAGAATACAGGGCATAAGTAAAATGTCCTATGCAGACTGACCCAAGGCCCTATCCCTGTATTCTGACTCATACAGGTTTTTGAGGGGCGATCTATGCCTGGCATACAGGGGATTGTCAGACCCCTCTCTGATGAACCTCCTGCATAGCCACAAAATGAACAGCACTGGAATTACCCATTCTAAAGACTTAAACCTTGCCTGTGATATAAATAGGATCTGTTGGAAAGATAGGTATGTATCCCAGAGACAACCCTGTCTATGGAACAGGCTCCCCATCCATGTGAAGCAGTGCTCCTCCCTAACCCAATTCAAGTGCAACTTGGACAATTAGATGGGAAACCAGAAATTCATCCCTGGTTTGGCACCTATGTCTCTGATGGACACAAGCAGCCTGAAAATGGCTCATCTCCCAGACCCATGCTTACCCTTATCAAGGGTATCAGTACTTGTCTGTCAGTATGCATGGCTAGGCTTAAAAAGGTCCTTGTTCTTGTTAACCTAGTAAACACCTATTAACCTATATCCATATCTTTATCTATATCTATCTGTCTATCTATGTGTGTGTGTGTGTGTGTGTGTGTGTGTGTGTGTGTGTGTGTGTGTGTGTATGTATATATATATATATATATATATATATATATATATATATATATATATATATATATATAAATAGATAGAGACATGGATAGGTGGCTATACTGTATGATTTATAAAGGTACTGGAGTGTGGACATGCATGAAAATCATATTTGTTAAATTTATAAACTGAAAGATTAGATCACTTGGATTCTTGGTGACACAAAACAATCTGCACCTTTAAATCTGTTCAGCAGTCTAAACAGAACATTCAAGATACAAGCAGGCTTTTTTACTGGGCCCATACCTTTCAATTTCTCAGTGCAAGAAATCTAGACATAGGCAGAAATAATGGGGGGGGGACAAATGTCCAAATATTGGGACAGATTTGAAATATTGCTCCTATAAACTTACAAAGTTGCTAGAATAACAGTTTTTGAATTATTATGTAGCTTCTGAAGAACTTGACGTCTGAAACTCAGATGACAGTTATTATTTACTTAATTCAATCCTCAATGATTTGCCAAAAGCACACACATTTTATGTGGAACAGAGTAAAAATATGAGGCAAAAATCTGGACATTTTGAAAAAACCTGGACAGTTAAGAAGTATGACTAGGTCTCACTCCAAACACATGTGTTTACAGTGCACATGTATGTTCTGGATCTTTTTCCCAGGCTTTTTATATTCAGAAGCCAGACACAGCAGAAGTTCACTGCCATGCCCTAGGCTTTCACCCTGGGCCTCTCCCTCTCTGTTTTCTCCCTCTCTTTTCCAAAACTCCCTAGTCTTTCTCCTACACCTGACTCTCAGTTCAGAAACCAAGCACAGTCCACAAAGATCTTCCACAGAGTAGACCCATCTGGGCCCTCTCTCAGTCTCTGATTCTACATCTGACTTCAACACAAACAACACTCTTTCTTAAATGATAAACTATCTTCCTTACTACTGACTTCAAGGCTGTACTCTTTTATACTGTGGCAAGATCCTTTTAACTGGCTATTGACTACCTGCAGAAACTAGTTCCAAAATATCCCCACACTTTCCATACTTAAAGAAAAACATATTAAAATATACATTTTTCATCATTTGAAATACAAAATCATAACATTCAATTTGTTGTACAGTTTTTGTAGGTTCTTCTGGAACCATACATCACAACTACCTCACCCCAGCACAAAACAAGTGTTTTGAATCCCTCATGGTGGATAGTCTGCTCTCAACAACCACTCTGACAACTAACTTATGTGGATACTACAGGCTTTTTATTGGAAACACATTTTCCCCATACAACTCCCTTAAGCCATTCTTTTACTATTTTCTGTATACTACTTATTTTGGGTTCTTATGCTCTGTATGATGCAGGCATAATTTTCCAATTGAACCCAGTACTATCTCACTCCTAAACAAAAATGCTCCTCTTTTTGTTTTTGTGCCACAGGTGACACTGCTTTAAACCATCCCATAAGTTATGTAAGGCACTCTTATGTGTTTTTCCTCTATCAAATAAGATTTTTCTTACATCTTACACAGATCTAGCAATATCTACAGGTACTCCAGAATAGCTAGTTTCCCTATTAGCATCTCTACTATTGTTCCAGCTTTACAAATTTCTTCTTTCATATGAAATGATAGGTATATGTGCCATACCCCTCAACTTCTTAGCATTGGAAAACTGGACAAAACCAAAAACAATAGTTGGGCAATAGCCCAAAAATAGGGACAGATCGAAGATATTGCTCTTATAAATTTAGAAAGTAACTAGAATATAAGGTTTTGTGTTCGCATTCATTATCAGATGGTTGGATGAAGTTTGAAATTCAAATATCTGTCATTATTTACGGACTTCAATCCTCAAGGATTTGCCAGAAAACCACAAATTTTTGAGGAGTAGACCAAAATTATGAGGCAAACATGTGGACAGTTGAGAGGTATGATATGTGAAAACTACAAACTAAACTTCAAAATACAACAAAAACTCCAAATACTAACTAAATACAGCTCACAGTAGCCTCCACTTCAGCAAATAATTTTATTAAATTGAAAAATAAAAACAGACTGTGAGTAAACTCTCTAGTATAAAGCGCTTTTCGTCTGGTAAAGTTACCGGACTTCTTCAGATACAAAAACGCATGTTAAATGATCCCTTTTTATATATAAACGTCTCAACAATCATCTGTGTATTGAATTAATTAATCAGTTAATTGCAGTAAACCCTTACTACCTGTCAATAGAATACATTGTAGCCAAGAAATTCATTATAGCCAAGAAGTTCAATAAAAATTAAAAAAAATACATTTAATAGGCATTCAATTCTACTGGCCTCCTATGCCACTTAAAAATAACAGAATTGGTGTAATGAAATTATTGTTATAAATATATTATTGTAAACAACCCATCAATTCCTGAAAAATCTGTGTAAACCAATATTAATAATAGTGTATGTATATATTAAAACATTAAATTGTAAAAACTTAAAGTTTTATATATATATATATATATATATATATATATATATATATATATATATATATATATATATATATGACACTTTGTTTTACATAGTATTTATATGACCAGTTCATAAATGTGTTCCCTCAATTTACAGTCAGTTTTTCTGATATAGAAAACTGTACACCCTTGACATTGTGAAAGATACACTATAGACTTAGAGTTACAGTTGTATGTCTGTGTGGTTGTATAACTCCTCCTCCTCGCTTCAAACTTTTGCCCTATGTCAATGTATTTACAGTACCTACATGACTCACAACGGAACATACCTGGGTTCCTACTGATGGTTGGTACATGGCCCTGGCCCTCAATCCAGTTTTTCAGGTTTCTACCTCTTTTGTAAGTAGTCATTGGTCCATCCCCTACTTTATCCATTATATCTCTGTCAGTAGATAATAAACACTAATTCTTCCATAGTATTTTCTGTATCTCTTTGGAAGATGAATTAAATGTTGTAATAAAACTATACATGAATCTAGGTTCATTATTGTTAGTATTGGTCTTACTCCTACTATCTATTCTTAACTCAAAAAAAGTAGGTTCTTCCTGTACTATTTGTGTTCTAATTGTGGTCCTTCCTTTATTTGATATAAGTTGATAGACCCCTCATTCATGTTTTGTTTGAACTTCTGTAACAGTTTCTTTTAAGAAGCCTACTGGATACCCTCTATGTTGAAACATTTGTGTTAAGATGTCACATTCTTCTTTAAACTCTCCTTCATGTGTAACCATTCTTGCCGTCCTCACCAGTTGCCTCTTAACAATAGACTTCTTCTGATGATAAGGATGGGAACTGGTGAAGTGCAAGAATGAGTTTGAGTAGGTATTCTTCTGATATATTTTGGCACTATATCTTTCATTACAAGAATTTTTTCATAATTCAATGTCCAAATAATTGATTACAGAATCCTGGTAGTAACTGGTAAACTTCAGGAAGCTAGTAGTTTTGAAAAAGTCAACAATCCTATTTGCTACTGTACCATCACCTTTAATAATAAGGAAAATATCATCCAGGAACCTTGTGTAAAAATGAATGGCCCCTGTTAGAAATTCATTTCTAAAGATAAATTCATGTTCCCAGTGGGCCATGACTAAATTAGCAAAGCTCGCTGCACACAGTGAGCCCATGGCCACACTGGTTTTCTGTAGATATATTTCCTCGTCAAACAAAATAAAATTATTCTTTAAAATGATGCCCAATAGTTCCTCAATCATTCTTTGTTCTGTTTTGGGTGCCCCATTTATTCTCATCATGTCTAGTACCCACTCAATCCCCAAATCATGGGGTATTGAGGTGTACAGGTCACATACATCAACTGTAAGGAAATTAAGGTAATTCCCAAACTTGTTAATACTCACTAGAAATGACCATGAATACTTACATATTTGAGGTTGTGAGGCTACATATTTTTTAAGTGTCAAATTAACTACGTTAGCACAAGGGTAGGTCATAGATTGTCTGGCTTCCACTAATCCCCTCATTGGTGGATCTATCCTGCTCTTATGGATTTTTGGAACGCTAACTAATGCAGGAATTTTTGGGGATAGCATTGTGACATAATTATATGTATTCAGATCTATTGTTTCATCAATAAACATATCATTCAGGAACATCTTAATACGGTTATAAGCTGTGTTTAATTCATTTGAACTAGCCTTATCATAGGTGTACCTTTGTAACAAGGTTTTCATTTTTTCATTATAGTGTGAAGTTTCCATTACCACCAGTCCACCTCCTTTGTCTGGTATAATTATTCATACTGGCAAGTTTCTATAAAGTGTTAAAGCTTTTTTCTTATTTTTCAGTCAGGTTAGGCTTTTCATTATTTTAATAATCCCTGCCTAACCTAACTCACAAATACGCTCAAATCAAGACAATGTCGGGTGGGTAAGAGGGTTGAATGCACTTGATACCCTTAATTCAGATGTATTTTGCATCTGATTTCCTGACAAGATAGTCAAATTAAGTTTAAAAATGTATAGTTTAAAATCTAGGAATAACTTTGCTAGGTCTATACTGCCTGATGGCACAGAAGTCAGACCCTTCGAAAACAGCTTCACTAGGTCTTTATCCATCGGAAAGTCTGTAAAATTGAATATCTTAAAATCACCCCTTTAATTTGTAATAATTTTACAAGTTTTTACCGTAGATGAGAAAGTTTCTCCATCCCTCTGTTCTGTCTCTTCTGGTTCTTTGATCACCTGGTGTTGTAGGTTTGCTGTTGAAATTGGTTGTTCGCTTTGTTATACTTCTCTTTCTGATGTGAGAAGTGTTTTTGTTGTGGGTGTTGCTGCTGTTGACGGTTTTGGTTTTTCCCTTTACCCTGGTTTGTATACTCTAGTACGTCTATCTCCTCTTCCTCTATTAGGTCATTATTGTTATATGTTTTATTAAAGCTACCACTTCTGCTTGCATGTTGACTTGTTCCTGGCCTCTCCTCTACTTCCGTTACTCCGAGGTCTAGTCTCACCAATCCGAGTCCACACTTGTGACAGGGGTGGCTGGAGGAATGACACTCCCTCCTCATAGTCTTTTAAGTCTCGTTTAATTTTTTTGATCTTAGTTTCTTTACATTTTTATATTTTTTGTGAAATACTAGTGAAGATTCTATTATAATCAAAGTGGTACCGCATAAAGTCTGTGTCCATTCTGGTCTCATTGTCTAAGTCCACTACCTCACTTGCCAATTGGTTAATAAAGCTATTGTAGTGCTTAGACATTAATTTTAACAGTTTGAGCCCTTGTTCGTTAAAAAATTGTATTAACGCACTATGGAACAAGGATCCTGGTTCAAGCCCAGTTGTATATTGCCATATCCATAGTCCCTTCGGGACTATTATTTCTTTGATGCATTAATCGAAATAATTCACTTCCAATTGAAGCTTCTTCACTTTTAATGATCTAGCATCCAGTCTTTTTAATTTTTGGGCAATACTATCACTGCTCTCAGCCGGGTAGTCCAAATTATTGCTATTTGTAGATGTTATTAGACTTGGTTGTTCACTCAGCCAATTATTTATGTCCTGGACCCCAATAAGCTCCAGAGTGGTGTCAGGCTGTTGGCTTGATCATAAAGATCTCTGGCTCCTCAGTTCCATACTATTTGTGGTTACCTCGTTGTCACCAATAAAGTTACTACCTCCATGGATGACCGGAGGTCTTGTGGTTACATTGTTAGTAGTTCTCATCTGTTGGTCCACTGGTCTCCTCACCTCCTGGCTGCTTACTTGTGTTAACTGCTTGACACGAGTAGTGAGATCCTCTTGCCATTGATTCATTGTTTCAATCAACAATGTGAGGTTACCCCTATTATCCTCATCAAGTAGGGGTAGAGAAGTGGTTGGGCCTCCTGTTGCTATGCCAAAACTGCAAACTAAACTTAAAAATACAATGAAAACTCCAAATACAAATGAAATATGGCTCACAGTAGCCTCCACTTCAGCAACTAATTTATTAAATTGAAAATAAAAACTGTGAACAAACTCTCTAGTATAAAGCGCTTTTCATCCGGTAAAGATACCGGACTTCTTCAGATACAAAAACACATGTTAAATTATCCCTTTTTATATATTAACATCTCAACAATCATCTGTGTATTGAATTAATTAATCAATTAACTGCAGTTAACCCTTACTACCTGTCAATAAAATACATTGTAGCCAAGAAGTTCATTAACAATTTTAAAAAATACATTTAATATGCATTTAATTCTACTGGCCTCCTATGCTACTTAAAAATAATAGAATTGGTGTAATGAAATTATTGTTATGAATATGTTATTGTAAACAGCCCATCAATTCCTAAAAAAGTGTTTATAAATCAATATTAATAATAGTGTATGTATATATTAAAACATTAAATTGTAAAAACTTTTTAAAACATTTTTTATGTATATATATATATATATATATATATATATATATATATGCAACACTTTGTTTTACATAATATTTATATGATCAGTTATTCTCTATTCCATCCTCACATTTCACACTCTAAAAAATGTGTCCATAAACATAAATCTGGGATCTGAAGTGGGTCTCCCTTCACCTACTTATACTTTTCAATTTTAAAACACAAGCCAAGGAGTATATTTTATTAATCCCTGGGTATTGACAGGAGCCCAATCTAAGTTGCCACATAAGTTATAGCTCTTCTAGTAGCAAACTAAGTGGTCCCCCTCTATAGTTGTCATCTGTTGGTACTTGGTCTATGGCTCTAAATTTGAAAAAAATGAAGGGGGTACTTCATACTAGAGAGTTTATTCACAGTCTGTTTTTATTTTTCAATTTAATAAATTATTTGCTGAAGCGGAGGCTACTGTGAGCCGTATTTCATTTGCATTTGAGGTATGATCTGTGCATATCTCACTTTTCATACTATTGTAAACTTGTGAAGTAGTTTGCTTACAAGCTTTGGTCATACTCACAAAACCTAGTGATGTCAGCAACTTCACTGCTCTATTAATGTGCTCTTTGTTTAGTGAGAATTGTTTTTCACTACTGTCCTTAAAAAAAATTATTTCACTTACTGAACTATCAACCTGTATCTATTTTAAACATAATATATATATTTTTTAAATGACATAGGTTCATACACACTAATGAAAGAACCATAACATTCATTTTAACAATTTTCATTCACTCCATTACATAAAATGCTCAATTACTGCCATCCCTTAAATTTCATTCCTTTTCCTGAACACTATTCTTCATTTATAGCTCCCACAAATGTCATTTATATATATTCAGTTTGTTCCTTTGCTTTTTTTTTACAGATCCTACCTCCAATTCTTTACAATATTTAGTATTTCACTTTTGTTTACTTTAGACTGCACACATCATTAACCAAACAAAATATATTCATTGCTTGTTTCCTCACACTGTATAAATACCTGGACAGAAAATATGCCTTCTTATAGGAATCCTCTGAGGGGTGAGGGGGTGGTCAAGAACCACCACCATAGATTTGTGCTTCTCAGTATTCAGCAGCTGTGGATCATTCACACATTGTGAGAGGAGCTGGTTGAGGACAGGAGACAAATCAAAGTCTGTCATATTAATTAATTATTTTACTTGACCACTCCAATACTGCCTGGTAAAATGAAAGGGAATATAACCTGGATTTGGACCAAGTCATAATCTGATGATGAGAATGGTTCTACTGCCATGCCTGAAGTAACAACCATAATTAGAGCACCAGGTCCAATGAGTGCCCAGGTTTATGGGGGGACAGTGGATAAACCTGATTAAATCAGCCACAGGGTATTATCAAATATCCTACTGCTAGTTTCAGATTCATAGCCATAGACATAATTTGTTATCATAGTTTTAATAAATTGGGTTGGTAAGATATATTAAATAGAAGGGAACAGGCTTGGATTGTTAGATTGGGTGCTTTGATTCTTACAGGTTCGAATGAACTATTGTGAGTGGGTGAATTTAGGGATGGTTCTTTCTGTATTTATTCTATTTATAATTATGGTGACTGGTGATTTTTCTTTCACTGATGAAGGCTGTGGCTGGAACTGGTCTGCTTTTTTTTAAATATATGGAATACATACATGGAATAAATATTGGGTCTATATTAAATATCCGAACGCTTAAATGTTCGAATCACTAAAGATCGAACTTTAGTGATCGAACATTGAAATGTTTGAATATCTAAAAAATGATATTTAAAAAAAAAAAGAAAAACTAAAGGGTTTAAGCACATATATGCTTTATGACTATACACATGTATATACATATATCCAGTAGTACCACCTACCTATTCTCCTTTAGCCAACATGGATTCATGGATTCTGTACTGGATGAAATACTATGACAGCACTTGGGTCCATAACTGAAGTGGTCCCTTAAAACTGGTACTGGCCTGCTTACTGGTGTCCTATATATAGCCCTGACAGAGGCATTTGACCCTATTGCCCACCATATTCTCCAAAACAAACCATATGAAATTGGTAAATGTCCATGCTCCACTCAGTCATTTAAAAACTTCTTCACTGACACTTCAGAGATTATATAGGATCCTCCCAATCAGCATCTGCACCTATTATCTAAGGTATATGACAATAATCCATTCTTGTCTGCCTGGTCTTCATATTCTTTTACATACTTCCTTCTGACCTCCACCATCACCCACTTATCCTCAGTGTTGATGACATGGTTATTTACTGATCAGGTCGCGCTCACACCAATATTTAGTGCCAACTCCAGTCAGACTTACATGAGCTCCACCAATGGCTCATAAACCACAAACTGCTACACAACACCACCAAGATGAAAACTATGCTTTTTCGAACTACACAAAAAATTCACCAAGCACCTGACTCTTTAACTATCTTTGACTTACACAACCACTCTGCAGAGACAACCTTCATATTTAAATACCTAGGATTATGGACTGATATAGTCTTCCATTTTCACATAGACAAAGTGAGAGTAAAAAAAAATTGAGGTGACACACTAAGGAACAGAAAACTTTTGTGTGTGTGTGTGTGTGTGTGTGTGTGTGTGTGTGTGTGTGTGTGTGTGTGTGTGTGTCTGAAAGAGAAAGTGAGTGAGAGAGAGAGAGAAAGAGAGAGAGTTTCACTTCTCAATGCTATGCTGCAGTTTTAATGGTTTTGAGCACTTTTACAAGTTGGTAATGGATGATGACAATGAGGAATCATTTCTAATTCATTGATCCTCAGAAGACATACGCTGATTGGCTTGCCACAAAGGGGGGTATCCAGTGAAGATCAAACCAGCTGAGCCTACATATTTATGGAGCATAGCACAAGAAAGCTGAGGGAAATCTTAGATGTGGAGGCATGCTTCCCCTTAGAGACTGAAATAGTCAGCTTATAAGAGGTACTGAGGCAGAGGGGCTGCTTCCACTGGTGAAAGATTAGGTCAGCCCTGATTCTCACTGGAAAATGGAAAGACAATCAGGATTTTGAGATAAGAATGAATGGGCAGTAAGCTCTCCACAGCCCAATAATGCCTGACTGCTCTATATCCTGACCAAATAGGCTAATTGGGTGTTGGTAATGGAACCACTATGCAAAGTCCTGTGAGAGCAAAATAAAAGATCTCTTGCAGTTCTACAGGAAAACTATTACTTGCTCTGTATACCATGTCTATTTTCACTTTTTGCTGAATCACTACTGTGAAAACAATTGGCAGTTTTGTACAGCTATTTACAATTTGCATTGTTTCTGTATCTATCCTGAATAAATAAAAGGCTTTGTATGATTTTATCACTTGCATTATGACAAAATTATTTCAGATTCAAAAAGTTCTGTCTGAATTCCTTTCTAATCTGAATTGTTCTTCGCATTGACAGTTTGATATAAACTAGCTTCTATGACCCCAGTTATTAACAGACTATAATTTTCTATCATAATAATTATCCAGTAGAATCAATTGCTCAGATTCACAATGTCCGGTGTTTGGTGTGGCAAAAGATCAATATATAATGGTGAATATGTGAGAATTGTGTTGTCATTTTTTTTTAAACAGGATCAATCAGAATTTGACATTTTTTTAACTGAAAATGTCTTCAGTTGCATCCATCTCAGGGAACATGCAGAGATTCCTTCTGAATATATAGCAGGTATGAGTTTATAAAATGCAACATATCTCCTTCCATCATAACATTTTATACAATGATGATCAATTCACATTTCATATGAAACAAAGTTTCTGTTCAGGAAAGCCGTTAAGAACAATACCAGTAGATAAAGCAATACACAAGTAGAGAACTCGGTAGCAGATGATACCTTCTGTTAGTGGACACATTTTCATTCCTGCTGAACAGGCATCATACTGTTCATAACTAAGTAGTAGCATGTTTTATATCAGCCATAAACATAATTGCAATTAAGTGCTCCGTTCATTTTCATATTTTCAGGTATTTCTGAATCTACTACCTCATCAGTAAGAATATGTCTCTGTGGAAAATATTTAACATTGAACTTTTCTTCTTCGCTTTGTTGTCATGCTTTCTGATTTTTTTATTAATTCATTGAATGTACTTTTAAGAATTCAACAATTATAGAATGTATCTATCCATCTATAGATGCATACATGCATATATATATATATATATATATATATATATATATATATATATATATATATATACAAAACAAAATAGGGGAATGTCAATTTTGCTTTGTACTTACATTCTCCAGAACACTTATGTTCATTTTCTTTATAAAAATGGACGTTGCCTTTTATAACTACACATCAATCATATATGTCACACCACTCTTATTTGTCTATTGGTTATTACCATACCATGGGATCTCTTGTATGACAAACTTGTTCTTAATGGCAGGCTTATCAATTACAGTTTGTTTTCATTTCTTACCCATTTTTACCAGATAAGCCCACTTGATACAACATCCTGCTTTATAAGGATGACACAGATGTACTGTCTGGTTGGTTGTAAGTGACTTGCTCAGCATCACAGTTTGCAAGCTGAGACTGACAAAATCAAAGGCATCAAATGAATAATGCTTGTTAGCAACCTGAATCCTATGCTGTATGAGGAAAAGCGATGCAACATACCACCACACAAGAAAAACAGAATTGTAAATTATGAGTGTAGTTATTAAAAACAAAAATATAAAAGTAAGATTTGCTGTTATATGCATATAATAAACACCATAATAAAGGCAATTAAAAGTAAGGTATTCATATTATAGTTTATATTTTATATTTTATTTTAATTATTTAGTTTTAGCTAACCATACCATTCCCTTTAGTTGGTGTAATCACAATTTATGAAAAATCCTTCAAATGCTTATTTGGAAAAATAGGTCATATTTCCTGCATAAGGAAATAAAAAAAGATTGTAAAATCCTATACAGTAGCCCAATGTTATTGATAAATGAAGATAAAAGAAAGTGGAAAAATGTTCATAGTTATTATTACACTGTGTATAATTAAAAAAAATACCTAATAAGTAAGAATATTGACAGATACACTCACTTTATAAAAAGTGCAAGAAAAATGAAAGGTAATTCTTAACCAAAGATTATAGGCCTAATGTGCTTTCATACTTGTTATAATATAGTTATAGATACAGATGTAGGTGCAGGTACACATATAGATGCAAAACACAAACGCATAAGCACTCCTACTAAGTGTGTGTGTGTGTGTGTGTGTGTGTGTGTGTGTGTGTGTGTCTGTGTGTGTCTGTGTGTGTGTGTCTGTGTGTGTCTGTGTGTGTGTGTCTGTGTGTGTGTGTTTGTGTTTGTATTAACATTTCCAAAAACCAACGCAGAAACTGATTTGCAAATAATACTCACCAGTAGTTCTCAGCTTTTTATTTCTTACTATGGATAAAATAACTAGTGTGTTCCCAAACAGGTCCATTAGAATAGTAAAAATCATCACTGATGCTAGAACTGCTATTGCTGACGTCTGGGAATAACTTCCTTTGGAATGGTTATTGTTGTCGTGGGACCAGTAGCAGCAGCAGTTCAGATCCTGAAAAGACATTTCACTTACAGTATTGTAGCAATGGTTGCCTGCAACTCAAATTAAAAGGCAGATTATAAAATTAAATATGGCAAAATTAACAGCATGTTAACAGGATGGTTTTAAATGTAAACAGTTGATGTCTTAAATAATCATACTCAAAAAATGTTTTGTTCGATATATGCACGAGGAATATGCATTGGTTTGATTCCATTATATTTCTCTTGCCACAGCTATTTACTACAACTTATGTGGTACTCTAGGACAGAACATGTTTTTTTTTTGTTTTTTTTTTCTCAGAATATTACCATTACTGTACATAAAATACTTTTCAAAATCTATCCCTGATTCATTTCTTATAAGATTTTTTCCCAAATAAGTATGTGCTGTGCTGGGAGGAACGGTGAGTCTTATGAAGCATTATGGAGCCTTTAAATAATTGGAAGTAAGGCCCCAGGTGACTTCAGACTCAGATGGGAACACATGGTTCATGAGATCTGATTACATAAGAATCTTGCTTTTTTCTATACTAATAAGATGAATAAGTCTTATTAAATTATTTTGGGTATGTCAGATCAATAATAAGATTTTCCCTGCAAATGAGTTAAACCTACTACAAGAAGGGCTAATCACTGGATGACCTTCATGTGACATATATAAGCAACAAAAATAATGTCCTATAAGACTTTTATTTTCATTGGGTAATTCATTTTTGTAATATCCATGTGTTATGCATCAAACCTGTTGCCTGACAAGTAGCATTTCATATCTTAGATGTGCATGATCTTCTTGACTTCACAAATTGCATCGATTTATTCTCATTGTCATACTGAAATTGGGAGCCAGTGATCTGTGCACATAACTTTTGTTTGAGTGCTGTACTGAAACATGCATGCCAGCATTACATTGGTTATCATTATAGTCATCATTAGAAAAATGTCTGCATGCATGACACAGTTCCATTCATTTCAGACTAACAGAGCATGTTCCTGCTTCCTACTACTCCTTTAATCAATATGATTGCAGTAATCTCTGCCCAAATGAATTTTGCTTTTATCATATTTAAAACTTAAACTACCTACTATGTGTATGATTAAAAGACTTATCCATTTAGAATACACATGTATACACAAATAGACATGTGCGCGCATGCACACAGCACACGCACACGCACACACACATGCACTTGCAGATGCACAGTGCTCAAACACACACACACAAAACAATATACATTTTCTGTCACATTATATGCAGATTGGCTTGCATTTGAGGTGAATTTTCAGGAGTATTGTTAAAGGTATGTGGTAATATGAGGCAGATAACAAGCTGAATTTAAGTAAGTAATCCTTCAGTATATTCAAAATATTATGTTCGATGATGGGCAGTGCAGTTTTAATGCTTGATCCTGTCATTCACATTAGAGTTTATATCTTGCATTAGTTGTGGCATTTAGCAAATTTAGCTGGTGAGCCTCACATCATATTCCAAATGAATACATTGCTACTAGTTTATTGAAATTTGTTATTAGAATTAAATTATTCACTTCATTGCAAACTCTATTTTGTTTGTCTGTCTTAATGACACAAGCTCAAGGCTAAAGCACACCCATTGTTGCTATACTATTATAAGTCATAATGGAGCCACTTCTCTCAAATGTAACTTTGGTTATCATTTTCTGCATTGAAATGGCATGACTATTATGGCACTGTTGTTAAAAGAAATAGGAATACCTCTGCTTTGTTTTCTTTTGTTAAAGGGGTCAATGGGAAAAGGGGTTGAGGCTGGAAGGGTGGGTGGATGGAAAGAGGTCAATATTGTGTTTAACTGTTAACATTGTATTTACCCTTCAATCACAGTACAGTCTTATATGTGCATTATTGACTCTCAGGTCTAAGAAACAACCATCATATGTAAAATGATATGAAAGTTAAACTACAGTTATAAAACAAAAATATGTACTATAGGTATAAATACAATAGTCAGCTATAAACCAAAAGTGCCTGTCAGTATTATGTCTTGGTGGTTTATCACTACTAAGAGGGATATATAATGAAACATCAAGTCCCATTTTGTCTAGCTTGAAAACTTTACAAATAAAATATATGTAAAACCTGCAATAAGCAAGCATAAAATGAAAACATAAACATAACACAAATTAAATTTCACATAATTTTTCTAGGGGGACTCTGTTATCATCTGTTCCACAACACTGATTGGTAAACACTCTGCCTGACAGAAATGTAGTAAATAAAAACATTCAACTTTTTTCTTTACTTCAAGTTGCCTGACATCAGAAGTTGCATTATTGGGGATAGATAACTGACCCACAGCTGATGCAATGAAACAGCAGCAACAAAATAATTAAGAGCCACACCACCTAAATGAGATGTAACAATGCACAGCATTTCAATTTAGGAGGTATCAGATACAAAGATCTCATGATGTGTGTGTCTTTCGGCTTTTCCCGGTTAGGGGTCGCCACAGCGGAACTCCGGTCCGCTAATGATTGGCAGTAGAGTTTTACATGCTGGCTTGCCGGGCCTAACGCACAACCTTCAACGAAGGAACGCCCATTCACGCATGTCGTCACACAGTAGACGCTTTAACTGAGAATCGAACGGACAACGTCTAACTGTGAGGCGACAACGCTACCGCAGCACCACCACCGCAGTTAACTCTGTGAAAATGCAGCCTTTTTAAATAAAATGGCTTTCTGAAGAGGGCAGAAACAATTGCAATCTTTTTTTTTTTGCTTGCAAATTCTTTCTGTGTTTCTTCACAACTGAGATAAGGATTTAATTTCCTCAACTATAGATGCCACAGTTTCTTTTTCCACATGAACTGCCTAAAAAAATGCTTATAATACTAAGTGTGACATAACTCACTTTCTAATGGCATCACTCTTTCCAAAATGTTCCTGATAACTGTAGGCACAGTAGCTAATAATGAATCATAAATATACTAAGCATTTATGGGGCAGCATTTACAGAGTTGTGACTATAGAGAATCAGTGGTGATTTTGTGACAATGGATAGATAAAAAATAATAAATTGTCTCTATTTCCCAAGCTTGAAACAATCTATCAAGCTAGATTATTTTCTTTTCATGTTAATTGTCACCCTCCTATCTGTCACTCACAACTCTGCTGAATCATTCTTAACTGGGCAAGACTGAATTGCAGCATGGCTTTCCCAGAGGCAGCCATCAGGAGATGTTTGCTATATGTTCTTACCACATCTCCTGAGTGCCATGTAACTGATCCTGCACTGGATTTGTAATGAGTGCAGTCTGTGGACATAATTTACTTCCACAAGTAAAACAACCTTTCTTTGTGAAGATAACACTTGGTAGGAAAATAAAAATTAAAAAAAAATAAATTAAAGATGTCCTGACTCCATGAAATTACATTAGCAGGGGATGCATCCTGCTGTCAAATATTCCTCTCTCACTAGGCAAGGGAAGCAGGTATCATTTTGTCAGATCTGCCCCCCCCCCCACACCCCCAAGCTGACTATTTCATTGCCAGGGTCACTAATCAATCTTCTGTAGGCTGAGTCCTAGTTAAAGGTCTTCCATTTCATACCACATAGTGCCTTGCATGTTTAGTTCTATTTCTTTCCACAAAAGTCAGTGAAGGGTTTAAATTTCTGCTTGTGCAGGTCACACCAGATTGTGTGTTCAGTGGTGGTATGTTTGCCCAAGAAAAACTTAAACTAATGCCTCTTTCAAAAACAGTTTTATTAGCTGCAGTACGCAATACCTGAGAATAATGCATAAATATATGTGATCTTGACATTTGTAGAACTTTGTACATTTTTTGTTAGTGAGATGGGTAGGGAACTGTCCATTCTTGCTAGATAGTTTTGATTTCTTTCTCTATCTACAGGTGAGTTAAGCATTTGTTTCTGTGAGTACATCTGTCACAAGTTGTTCTGCAATACAATGCATGACAAAAAAAAATAATCCCTCATCAGAAAATATCTTTAAGCTTTACAGGCCACATTGCAATAAGTGCTTATGACATGACATTTATAAATGCATGTATATTTTTACACGACATTTACGGATGTATGTATATTTTTAATTAAGAGTTCAGTGGTGGATAAAATGGATCATTACTTGGTAAACTGCAATTAACTGTGAGGTATAGTCACTGAAAGAATAAAAAATTGTGAGTTTTTTGTTGATAATTGTGGTAACCAACCCATAAAGGACAAGCTCACCGAGTTGACTGCTCAGTTTTTCACTTCCAGTGTTGCCAACATTTGAGCAGCACTGCTTCCACTGGCCTCCATGTGCTGTGAAATATTTTAGGCTAAAAGAAGTAGTTTGCATTTTTAGACAGTGTCAGATTCCCAGCTATGATGAGCTCATTGAAGTGATTTCAAGCATTCACCATAAAACTTGTGATCATGCCCTGGTCCCATCAAGGTTAATTATTCACACATGGGTGCTTGAATCTGAATTTTTTTTTGAAGTCTGTGATCTGCATGTTTTTAAAGGGGATCTTTTTTGTTGCTCTTGTTTTTTTGTCCTCGTGTCCTCATTCTGGATTATAGGTACTTAGACAACTTTCACCCCATTCTTAATCTGCCATTCTTGGGAAAACATAATAGGAAGGATATGCATGTGCAGGTTGAATTTCATGTATCTGTCCATGTTTTTATAGATGTCCATAGGATTGTTTCCTTTCACTAAACATTATCTAAGACCATAGTCACTATGGTGGCACATAGGTATCTTATGGCAAGAGACCAGTGTTATTATTCTACTTTAGATGTGCTTAGTCTTTCAGCACCACTTAAGACCGCCTTTCATGGTATCCAGATGTTCCTTCTTTGTGTGGTCTCTTTTCTGCTGTCCTTGATTATCTTGTTTTCATCCGGTCACAGTTTATCCAGAGGTAAGTCTTGGGGATTAATTCTTTGCATCATTATCCACTGGAACACAGAGCACCACAAGACTCATTCTCAGTTCCAGAATTGTATTACAAAGAGGTTCTTCAGTTTGATTGTCAGCTGGGGTGTCTTCTGTGTGGAGTCTGCATGCCCTCCTTGGGGTCATGTGGGGTTTCCCTCTGGGTGGTCCGGTTTCGTTCCATATCCCAAAGACATGCAGTAGGTGGATTGGATACTCTAAATTGGCCATATGTGTGTGTGTGTGTGTGTGTGTGTATGTGTGTGTGTGTGTGTGTGTGTGTGTGTGTGTGTGTGTGTGTGTGTGTGTGTGACTGAGTGGTACATTTGAACTACCATGGTAGGGCTATCCACCCAGTGGTGTAAACTCTGGCTCGACATGATTGTCATTGTTGAAGTGACACCCTGACCCCATGTTCAAAATGGGAAAAGGGGTTGAGGATGGATGGATGGATGGATAGATTATGCTGAATTTAGGAGATTTTAGAAGGAAAGGAGACTCAATTATACCTCTCATTCCTCAGGAGGATATGGCAAGCACACGTTTCAGTCTCTTAGTGTTGAAGATCATAGCAGAAGACCATCAAAAATCATAGCAAAGAGTCTAAAATTTAGCATTCAAGGTTTGCTTTTGTATAAATAAATCCACGGCTCTGAAGGGATTGTGGGTACATTATGCAAAAAAGTATCTATCAAAGATGGTAAAAGTTGTAAAATTAGGACTCTTATGGTGCTTACAGATGTACAGTCACATAAATGCACCAGAGGTGTATCATTACTGAAGTCTGACAAGTCATTCGAAGAGCCTTTGATACAATACAAAAATAGTCAAGAGACCACCCTTGCAATCCATAGTTATTAGTATAATCTGTACAATGTAAAGTGTAACCTAGCACAAACCCACTCCTTCATTAAATTTAAGGATATAACTTCTAAACAGACCAAAGAAATTCCTAAAACAGAATGAAGTTTGAATGGGAATGAAACACAACACACCCACACAAACACAGACATAGGCACTCACCATTCTCTGTATCAGGCCTTATAGCAGACTTGTATAAAGCTGTCACTGGTATTTATAAATCATAAACTGCCAGCAGTTTCTCCACAACTGCTTTAACAGAATGGTGACCAATCTAACAGCTTGTTGTTTATGTTTTTAAAGGTAATGCAAGTGGTTTGAAGGGACACTATCTTATTCTCAACTCACAGAGTTAGAGTTACTACCTGAGCAAAAACTCACCACGCACTAGTAATCACAGGTTCTTTAAATCACAACTGCACAGAAATTTTCTTCTCAAATGAAATCCAGCAAACATTACAAATGCATTCTTAACAGATCTGGTTATTTGCTAATTGCATATTGCCAAAAAAAAGATAAATACACAAAATCACATTGAAGGAAAGGGTAGAACTTCAGCAAGAAAACATGCATCAGTTCCAAACTGGTTATTAGACATATTGACATTTATGTAGTGGCTTTGATTCTTGTTGTTAGGAATTATATTGATGCACCAAAATATCAGCAACAACTTATTAAAATTAAACAACAGCTGCTTCTGTGTGTGTGTGTGTGTGTGTGTGTGTGTGTGTGTGTGTGTGTGTGTGTGTGTGTGTGTGTGCATGTGCGTGTGTGTGCATGTGCGTGTGTGTGCATGTGCGTGTGTGTGCATGTACGTGTGTGTGTGTGTGTGTGTGTGTGTGTGTGTGTGTGTGTGTGTGTGTGTGTGTGTGTGCTTGTGTATGTGTTACCCTTACATAATAGTGTTTTCCAATCACAGCTATAGGAGCTGTAGACAACAAACTGGCAAAACTCCCTGCCGCCATCATTCACTATAGTGAACACACCTAAAACATACTCTAAATCAATTAAATGTATGAGAAAACTGCAAAACAGTACTCCAAGAATTTGAATGAATGAGCACTGCATCCTGAACAAATCATAGCTTCAACTATTCTCAAGTCAGGGGAAAGTCATTTTCTTAACTTCATTTTAATGCAGTGCATTTTATAAACTAAAATTAATTAATAAATATGAAATTTGGTACTCATCAACTGCTTCCACTTACTGCATCATGAAACAAAGATGTTGCCTTTTCTGAAAATAGTATCCCATCTCTGCAATGTTTTGCTGACCCTAGTCATATCTAGCAACTGTCAGTTACAATAGGTTCTGTACCAGGTGTTGAGATTCAGTACCTTGCAGCCAGGGACTTGAAAAACTATAACCCCATCTGAATACAGACCTGAACAGGTGCTCAAAGTCGAATGTGAGTTCAGTGACACAGCTGCTGAACCAGATGCAAGTCCTCGTATTGAACCAAGTAAGTTAAGTGTGCAAGAAAAATTAGGAGGGGGGTTAAGGTTTAGGGAGATGAGGGAGTTTTTAGGAAAATGGAGTTAGCAGAGAGGATTGGAAGTTTAGTTTTAAGAAAGGAGATATTCAGGTTTAGGGTATAATCAGAATATTAGGATTAGGAGGAAAAGAGAAGGACTTTTAGTTTTGGGGAAAGATCAGAAGATTATGGTTATAGAGGGGAGGGGGATTTTAAGTTTACAGAGCAATTGGGAGAACAGGGTTAGAGAGGGGAGGAGGATTTTAGATTTTGGGGACTGATTAGAAGATTTTAGGGTGAGTATTAGGGTTCTGGGAGGGACAGTTAACTTTTGTTAACTTCACTGGAATTGAGTTTGTAGTAGTTAGGGCACTTGCCAACACAGGTGAGTGGCAACAAGAAATTGTGTCATGAGCTATAGGTATATAACCACTTCTAGCAGACCCTCCTCTACCAATGTCTCAGGTCTATGGGTTAACATGAACATAGGGGTACATTAGCAGACTACAGCATTTAATTGAAAGATTTGGATGAAGCTGGTGCCATATAAACATCTGCTTTGTACAAATATGTGCTTTAGATAACTTGGTGGATATGCAGTGCATAGTCCTTTTAATGAGGGTAAAATAAAAAAAAACTTTCTGAAAAATAATGTATATAGTGAGATTAGTGTAGACAAAGCAAAGTCATTTAACTTCTCATTTTGTAAGTTGTTAATATGCAGAAAAGTACCTTTAATATAATGAACAAATTGGTACATTGCTTTCTGAAGCATGATGCATAGTCTATAACACGTTAAGGTGCCAAATATCTTTCATACAAGACAGCTCAGTAGAGAATACCAATGTACTTTATTGCACAGAAAGACACATATGTAGGAGACTAAGACATCAAGATCCCGATCCCGTCTCTCTGAGCTACAAGAATCAAGGTATTTTATACCATTTTTCACTAAAGGCAACATTACTATAACAATCATGAAATTGTCAATGACCAATTAGAAATGAACACTACAATCATAATTTTGCTAACTAAGATCTCCTGACTGCTTGTTTATGACATTTCTTATTAGGCACAACTTCCAAATTCCATGGTAGAACTTTCTACTCAGAACAAATCTTAAATTGTTTTAATACTTTTCTAACTGTGTCAGCATTTGCTAATATTAGACAGGAAGAAACTCAACAGATACATAATGAAGGACACTTACAATTTCATTCTGCTATGAAAGAATATTAAAAATGAAATGCATGCACTAACATTTTCCCTTCTCTTTGCTACTCACCCTTCACACACACTATCCTGATAAATATATCTGCACAGCGTACTCAAAGAAAGAGTGAAAACAATGCACATCAGAGATGTTACATCGATTTTATTTCAATGATGATTCTGCTGTTTTGAGATAGTGCCCGACGATGCAAATTAATGACACACTAGTAAACTAAGATAGCTGCTTGCAGTATTTTTAAAGGAACTCAAATGTGAAATAGGATGGAAAGGGGTGAAATAGAAGAACAAGATAAATATATAGACAAGAATACTGCCTGTATTCAGCCTTTCTTTTCTGAAAATCTCTCTCAGATGCTGTATCTGACAGAGCCCAGAAGGTGTCTGTAACCATTTTAAACATGGCATGTAGTCCATTTGCTTGGAAACAGGAATACTCTCCTAAAAACATAGTTCTCGACTGCCCCCTGGTTTTGTAGAATACCTGACTTTTACCTCACGTTTTTGTCTTTTCCACCATAGCATTTTTGATTTCTGGTAAATCATTAAGAATTACAGCCAAAAAATATCTGACATAAGTGTTTCATCCTCCTCAGTCTTCAGAAAATGCATGTTGTTACATAACTATTATTCTATTAACTTTCTAGGTGAATTACAGTTATAGTAAAATACACATATATCTGAGTTGTGTGCCATTTTCCATCTCCCTCTTTATTTTTGGCTTTGTCCCTATTCTTGTACACAAGTTGAGAAGTATGCTTAAAATATTTTGGGATTAGGTATTGTGTCATTAAAACATTTTGTTTTCACTTGAGGAATTTCTCCAGAGTCGAATACCTGATACTTCTTGAAGATGATACATTTGCTATTTATGTCATGATTATCTTTTTTTTTTTTATTTCTCCAAATCTTTTAGGTTTCAAATACCATGACGGGAGTGCACCCCATTCCTAAGTCAGAGTACAATTAAAGTTAATGAAATTAGTATTGTTTCACTCTGTGATGTCAGACAAAAGTGCTCTTCGCAGCACCCGCAATGTGCCCAGTAATAACTCCTTCTGTAATTCATACAGAGTTACGTGTATTGGTAGCTTATTTAAATATGATGGTAGACTCTTTTTTTAAAAGACCCGTTGATCCTACTGCAATTGGAACTATCTAGGTATCCTTCTTCCATATTGCTCTCATTTCTGCTAGCAGATCCTGATATTTTATAACCTTGTGTCTCTCTATACGCAGGAAACTGTAATCACTGGGTGTGGTGATTTCAATGATCAATGCTGTTCTTGTCTTCTTTTCTTGGATTACTATATCTGGTTTTCTAGCATCTGTCTTTTAAACTGTTGATAATGGATGATCCCATGCGGTGAAGACTTGATAATTTTCTATGGTGCTTTGTGGCTCATGTTTCCAGTGCTTCTCAGCCACTTCAAAACCATAATGTCTGCACAATCCCCAGTGCAGCAGTCTCATCACACAATTGTGCTTTTCAGTGTACAGGCCCTCCACCATTAGTAGGTCACAACCAGCAACAAGGTGTGCAACTGTTTCCAGTTTGGTTTTACAAAACTTACATTTATCTATTTCTCCCACATATTCAATGGACTTTGTAAACCAGCGTGTATGCAGACTACTGTCTTTTGCTACCAATATTAACTTTTCATCTCTTGGTTTAAATTCACCTCTCCTTAACTATTACTGAGTTCATTCCTAATCAACATGAGGTTCTTCCAGACATTTTCTATACTTGCCACTATATTTATGCTTTTGCAACATTTCTTGCCTTTTCATCTGGTCCTTCACCTTATATTCTTTCTTTTGTTTTTTGGCACATTCAGTTGCTGTCTGATTTTTATCTACTTCTGGTTTGATTTCCATTCCTGCTTGATGGCGATATGCTTTTGCTAGGTTAAGCATAGAAGTCATCTTAGATTTATTCTCCTCATGTTTCAAAACTTTCATTACATTTGGGTCTCTTGAGATCAGCAGATATGTGTGAAGGCTCACGATTGCAGATCTGTACATGTAATCATTTTTAAGGAGGCCCATCCCTCCTTTGTAATGGGGAATATATAATCTTGGTATACACTGATTTTTATAGATCATCTGGTGAGCATGAAGCATCCTTCTTGTTTTGATATCTAATCTATCCAACATGTTTTGAGGCCAATCTATCACTCCAAAACTGTATGTTAGGACAGGCAGAGCAAATTGGTTTATAGCTTGGATTTTGTTCCTGGACAGCAACACTCTTTTCGAGATTAATTTAAAGTCTTCTAAAGTACTTCATACTAAGTTTTATATGCATTTGTTCATGTTTTATTGCAGATCCTTCATCAATTCCCAAGTATTCATACACTCCCTCTTGCTCAAGTTCTTTTATATCACATTCTTATCCCAAACTGATGTTGTCCTGGTGCTGAAGTTTTCCTGCTTTAAAGGTTGCTTTTGGACATTTATCAAGACCAAATGACATTCTAATATCATTTGAAAAAGGTTTAACAACCTGCAGCTGTGCTTTTAGTTCCTCATCTGATGAGCTATACAGTTTTAAATCATCAACAGAGAGAAGATGAGAAGTCTTTAGACTTTGTTGTTTTCTAAGAGCCAAATTATAGCCATGGCATAAGCTGTTCAGTAGACAGCTTAATGGGTTAAGGGCAAGGCAGAATAGTAATGGTGACAGAGAGTCACCCTGGAATATTCCCCTTTGAATTTTTATCGCTGGGATAGTAATTTGCCCTTTATCATGATTTAATTGCAAAGTAGTCTGCCATTGTTTCATGGTCACTGTAACATAGTCTGTCAGTATAGGATGTATCTTATACATTTTAGGCACTCTTTTATACATGAATGTGGGATATTATCAAATGCTTTTTTGTAGTCAATCCATGCCATACTTAGATTCTTCCCCTTCTTACAGTTCTCCACTATAGCGTTATTTAACATCAGATGATCCTTTGTTCCATTTGACTTTTTTATTGCCCTTTTGTTCTACTGCCATAATTGAATTTTCTTTTAGATGACTATAAACTTTATCAGCATTAATTCCTGTGTATAGTTTATATGTAGTCAGTAGGCAAGTTATCGGTCTATAATGTTTGGGGTAGCTTCCATGTTCATTCTTAAGTAGAAGCATTGTTTTACCTGTTGTTAGCCAGGTTGGTGTCTGTTCAGGATGAGCACATAAATATTTCTTACTCATGGCTAAGTCTTTGTGCAAAGATGTTAATATTTTTAACCAAAAGTTAGATATTGCATCTTGACCTGGGTGTTTTCCAATTAGAGGCTTTTCTTAACTTTGCTTCAATCTATCTAGCTGTTACTTCATCCCATTTCATCTCTTGTACCTTTAAACTGCTTAGTCTTTCTTTTACTTCTTTTAACCATTTAGCATCTTTATTGTGTTCCACAGGCTCTTCATAGATACTTCTCCAAAATACATCTATTTCTTCTTTTTTTGGCGGTCTTTCTGTTCCTTTTACCTTGTTTCCCAATTTTCTATAAAACTTTTTTTGGGTCATCACTAAATTGCTTATTTTGTATTTTTCCTTTATATTTATCTGTATATCTTCTAAATTTTTCCACCCGTGTTGATATTTTTAGTTTGTTATTTACAATAGTGTGTGATAGATCCTGGTCTGTTCTAATACTGTGCACTGCTTTTATCACATCTGTCTTTCTTAGTATTTTGGTTGATCTATTCCCTCTTCAATATTCTGCTAACAGTGACACTTCTTGTTTTAATTGCTTTATATTTTCTCTGTTCGATACTTCCATGATGGTATTTGATTTCTCCCCTTTCTTTGCCTCACTAACCTATGCTCGTCTGGTAGAACTTTATCGGTTATTAATTTAGCTGCACAGTAACATATCCTGTTTACTTCTGTTATATCGCATGGATCTCTATGGACAGTCCTAATTACTGTGTTTATTTGTTTTATTAGACTTCTGACTTTTGGGGTTTTATTGACCTTCTGCAATCTATTTCTTCCATTGATTTTAATATATCTGTCTTTGTCAATTAAATCAAGCAACTCTCCCTAGTTCATTTTCTTCCAAACTAAAGGCAAATCCTTTATTTTCCACTTCATGCGGGCATTCTATACAAAGTTCTATACCATCGTCCTGCGGCACCTTATCTTCAGTTTCATCCTGTGCCATCCATTGCTTTGTCATATGGGAACTCACTGGCCTATCACTCCTCAATGTTAACTGCATCAGAGTTTCTGCAGTTTCCTCTCCCTTCCAATTACTGTCTAGCTTTAATTGAATGTTTATGCTGGTTTCCTGTGGAAGGCTCCACAATATCTTGATATGGCACCTGACCAATTGCTTCTTTTTCAACTGTTTTCCCCTTACTTTGGATATCCATTACTGTATCCTGTTGTGTTGCTGTTTGCATTAGATTTTCTACACTGAATCCTTCACTTTGCAGGTGCTCCATAACCTCAATTTCTATTTCTTTAAATTCTCCATTACTGATGTCCTTTTCTATGTTTCCTCTTTGTCTTCTTACTTTTTGTATTGTAATATTTTCCATATCCGGAGTCCTTTGCCTGTATTTCTCTTAAATATCTTTGGAGCTGCCCTTTTTTGTATTGATTAGTTTTGCTTTCTCCTTATCATAAATGTTGCACCATATTAAATCTCTTCTTCATTCCCATGTTCATATTCCTTCTTCAGATGTCTCCTGATCTTCCTGCTTCTCCTTACTTTGGGGACTCACTCCATCATGCTGTGATACAGTCTGTGTTAGAATTTCTATATTAAATCCTTCACTCTGCAGACACTCCATAACTTCAACTTCTATTTCCTTAATTTCTGCTTTACTAATCTTCTTTTCCACATTACATCTTTGTGATATAATTTTTTTTATTGCGAAATTTTCCATATCTGGATGGCTTTGCCTATATTTATCTTCGAATAACTTTCTAATGGCTTTCTCTATATTAGTTTACTTGGCTTATATTTCACCATATCAAATCTCTTTTCCTTTCCCATGTCCATATTTCTGTTTTATACTTTTCAAAAAAGTCTAGGCTTTGTTCATTTTCGCATTTCCTCAGGTGCTTCTTTTTCCGAACAGATCAAAGTTTCTTGATGTATATACCGTTTATGAAACATCTGTTGTATTAATGAACTTATATTTTTATTTGAAGCTTCTGACAATTTTTCCTGAGAAGTATTTTTCTGTCTTCTAATTTATCTCTTAATGTCTTTGTATATCCTCTGTCTGATAATTCTGGACTTTTTGCATAACAGTAACAATACATAATTTCTTTCTTATCCTCAATAGTCCACTCTATTGTTTTTATGCGTTTATATCACGTTATCGAAAGATGTAAATAGAGATCACTATTTCATTGGCCCCAAAACTTTTAAACATGAAAATATCAAACATTCAGAACAGCAAATTTTTTCCCATGGAAAAGAATTTGCTGCTCCGAAACACATAAACACAACACAAGCACATCAAACAAACCGCAACCACACACATACATTTAAATTCCTACATCTAACATTACACTAAACTAAACATACACTACTATCTACCCACTTACCTTATCCCAAACTCTAACCCTAAGGTCCTTCACTATCGCACACTCACCTAACCCGCGCCCTAACCCTAACTCACTTAAACCACCCCTAACCCTAAAGTCTGTCACTATCGCACACACGCCTAACCCGCCCCCTAACCCTATCTCGCCTAACCCACCCCTAACCCTAACGTACAAACAATCACACACACTTACCTGAACCTAACCCATAACTTTCCCCCACAGCACTAAGAATAGTGAAGCCATAGAAACGGCCAACCAAGTTATTTCCTGAGGAAAGAATTTGCTGTTCTGCAGCTTTGTAATTCTTAGTGTTAGCTGAATAGTGTTTGATATCAGAACATTCAAAGTTTTAATACTTCAATGTTCTGATATAGACCCATTTTTATGGCTCTTCTTTGGCCTATCAGTTTTTGTGATTTTTGTGGACTACTACTTCTTTCTACTACAGTGGAGCCATCCTGGGCCTGACCTAACCCCACTGTAGGAATGTTTCCGGATTTTGAGGATTCTACACTGTCATTTTTTCCCCTTCCTGGCACCAGTGTGCCTACCAGGATTGGGCACTTTTTATCCTGGGACTTGTGCACCCAGCAAACTTTTTTTTGATTTTGACTTACTTCTGTCCATGATATATGCTATATAAATACAGTCTATATATCAGTGTCGCCTTGGTGAGATTTTGTGAAAAACAGGGTCCACCTCGCAAAGGTACCCACCAAGACTTGAGGATGAACTCAGTCTTAAGCACTACTACTCTCCTTTGCTTGCTGACCTTTCATCTCTCCATTAGGACCCCTTCTCTTTTTGGCTAAAGTAATGACCTTTAAAACTGTACTATCTGATACAGTAGCATAATATTTTCACATATTGTAAATCTCCATTACTCCTGAGTCGACACTGGCTCCTATACTCGTTTCAGATCATGTTTCATATTTTGATGTTTCATTTCTTAACCCTGCATGGTTTGGGGTATTTTCTTCCTGAAGAAGTTATCTGTCCCCTAATATCTATTTCAGCTTTGTGCTCTGTCAGAATGAGACAACAATTGCAAGACGGTACAACAAAAACATCAGATTCTTGGTCATTTCTTGGTCATTTGTATATCAGTCTCAACACCTCCTAACATGGTATGGGAATGTAGTAAGTGTTGTTATCCTGTGTTTTTTCAGTATTTTGAGTTTTCAGTATTTTGAACATTTGAGATTTTTGTCTCAGGATTTTGGTCTTTATGGATTCTGTAGGGCTTATATATATATATATATATATATATATATATATATATATATATATATATATATATATAGATATATATACATTATATGTACAGACAGACGGAGAGAGAGATAGATATAGACAGATGTATAAATATATATATATATATATATATATATATATATATATATATATATAATTATATGGATTGGCTTTCAGAGATGACTGAAAAATGTGTTAATACTTTAGCAACTTTGTATTAATTTTTATTTTATTATTATATTTTTGTAGTGCCATTTTAATTCTGTAGGAACTTTAATGGGCCTCATATTATTTAATGAAACCTGCTATATGGAAGCAACTGTCATTGTCTAAATAACAATGAAGTCTCTTCACCAAAAAAGGAAACCCTGTGCCCCAGTTTGCTTTTTATTTTCTTTTTTCTTTCTGATTTATGCTTTTTGTGTGAGTATGTGTGCGTGTATGAGTATGTATGAGTGTGTGTGTGTGTGTGTGTTTAGTAACTATCAAACCTCATGACATTTAAAGTCCATTTGTTTCCTGTTGTGTAAGAGCTGTCACACGCCCTTTCCTACTCATTGAGTTACAGCTGCTTCCTCCATCAGGGCTTTCCTTTTCCGTGTATTACCCACTGGAGCTCTTGCTTTCTGTGGTGGTTTGCTTATAGTCTGCTATAATTGTTAACCTGTAGAAGGCATGCATACATCTGTATACAGGCTAATCTGCTGTCACTGCACAGCAAATGCACAGTAGTCTCATGCTTTCTTGTTGTAGAATCTAATGCTCCTCCTAGTGTTACCCCGAATGGTGGACTAGAGAACCCATCTTCCCAAGGAAAGGAAATGGGTGGATATCAGCCGCTCATTTCTGTCCTCCCTGGATCACTGCTGCAGAACCTCAATTTTGCATACCGTCTGCTCAGAGGTGACATGTGCCTGACATACAAGGCCATGTCCAACCCGGAATTAACGGACATGCTCCACCTCAAAAAATCCAAATCCACCAAAACCACTAGAGCAAGCGACTTAAACCTTAGCACGGATATAAATAGGACGTGCTGGAGGGATAGATTTATCACTCAGAGACTCCCTATGCTGTGGAATAAAATCCCGGTCCATGTGAGGCAGAGCACCTCGCTGACTCTGTTCAAGAGAAATCTAGACCTGTGGATGGGAGATCGTAGGTTTACCCCGGGAATCATCTCTGTGTCACTGCTGGACAGAGGCACAACAAACTAATGGGCACAGTATTTTTTCATATAAGGGGTGGCGTAAGCCACAAAAATTTGGGCTAGGCTTATAAATGCCTTAGGGCAGATAGCCTAGTATAAACCTATGAACCTATGAACCTATGAACCATGGGTACTAATTAAACAGAGGGCTTCTCAGTCACAGTCAGAATTGCAGCCCCCGGTGCTGTATTGATGAAGAAAGTTTTAATTTGTGTTTAATCAAGCATGTTTCATTTCCTAATTTACCCTGTTTTTGTTCCCTGTACCTGCCAAACATTTGGCTGTTCAGTCAAACCATGCAGATTCATATCCTACTGGGTGTGACCTGATCATGGCATGATTGTCATCTATGCAACCATAAAAGGGATTTACTATTTGCAGTACTATCCCATGTTCTTTGTGTGTCATATGTATTCCAAGGGTCAGGGTGCAGGCAGTATGGAATGTGGAACTCAACTCTGGGATGCCTCCCCTCATAAACCCTGTTATCCTATCAGTTGATGGCTACCTTTAGGTCCTCATTTCCACTATCATTACATTAGTAGTAGGAATACCTTATGACATGAGTTCAGAAATCTTCTTTGGAAGAGGGAAACAGACATCACTTCTTCATTTTTTTCCCTTCCTTGGTTGTTCCTCCATTACTTGGTATGCTACTTGAATTAAGGTTATCTAGATAATAGTTCGCTCGCACACCTATGTGTGTGTGTGTGTGTGTGTGTGTGTGTGTGTGTGTGTGTGTGTGTGCACTTTAGTAATGATACACACATGCTCCAGGCTTTAGCTGAATTAAGTTAAACTACTGAGCTTTAAATCTTTTGAAAATATTTGATGACTGTGGATTGAACTCAAATTGAATTAGGAGTATATAATCTTACAGTATTATAGTAGTTGAAGAGACTAGAACAATATTTTGTAAAAGGTTTCTGATGTTTTAATATATTATTAACTATGCTATCTAATATATTCTCTTAGTCACAGTTTGATTGGTTATAGGTAACTGTAATATAGTCATAGATTGAAAATTCAGTAAAATATGAAAGAATGAATGAGTGATAATGTCAAGAGGAAATTTTAAAGTAACAGGTTACTATATCACAGTTTCTGTCAGTTTTGCTTTCATCTAATCTTTCTTATAATAACTGCTCCCCTGCTCAACTTCCACAGTCCCTGAAGACCTTATAAAGGCATTCCAAGCTAATATCCAAGTGAAATTCACAAGGACAGTGGCAAAGGTGGGAGTGTGACTGCATTTTATTTTATTTTTTTCTACTCCTCTAAACTTGCTCATAAAGTAAAAAATAGTATTTACTCCTCTCTTTTAACATAATGTTTGATCTATTCTTGATTTCTTTTCTTTATCCAGCAAAGGACCCATTCCTTAGTAATGTAGTTAGTAATGAGTTAGTAATGTACTTCAGCATCTTATACCTGCCACGGGAAACAAGATCAGACTGAAAGACCACTCGTACTTCAAACCAGAAAGGAGGCCTCAAATCATAAAGAATTCATTACTGCTTGAATATTGAAATAAATCCTTTAAGTCAAAAAGAATGTCGGTCTATTATGCTTGCCTACACATTTACTTTGTAGTGTGAAGTGAAAGCTATACTAGACTCTGTAATTACATAGTGTAATAAAGATTTCACCTCCCCCAACTGCCTTTAAGTTTACTACCACCTGGACTACAAAAAGGTAGTATAATAATTCATTTTTAATTTCTCAAAATCTTTTGATTTTCTTATGGTATGATGGGAATGGACCACATTCCTAAGTCAAAGTATAATTAAAGTTCATGAAATTCATATTGTTTCAGTCTTTGATATCAGCCAAAAGTGCTCTTCACAGCACCTGCAATGTGCCCAATAATGACTCCTCCTGCAATTCGTATGGGGTTACGTGGATTGGTAACATATCTAAATGCAATTGTAGATTCTCTTTTATAAGACCAGTTGCTCCTACTACTATTGGAACTGACTAGGTATCTTTCTTCCACATTGCTCTTGTTTCTGCCTGCAGATCCTGATATTTTATGACTTTGTGTCTCTCTCTGTCTGTATGCAAGACACTTTAGTAACGGGGTGTGGCAATTTTATTTTTTATTTATTTTACATTTGTTGACCGGGCTAGTCTAGCTGGATATATTTCCATTTTCAGTAGAGGCCCGGGGAGAAAAGCTCCACAATTGCAATGGTCAATACTACTAGTCTTTTTTTCTTGGACCACTATATCCAATTTTCTAGCATCTATATTTTGAACTGTTGGTAATGGGTGATCCCATCTGATACAGACGTCATCATTTTTTATGATGCTTTGTGGCTCATGTTTCCAGTGTATTTCAGCCACTTCAGTACCATAATGTTTGCACAATCCCCAGTGCAACAGCCTTGGTGCATTATTATACCTTTCAGTATACAGTCCTTCTGTCATTAGTATGTCACAACCAGCAACAAGGTTTGTGACTGTTTCCAATTCAGTTTTACAAAACCTACATTTGTCTGTTTCTCCTGCATGTTCAATGGACTTTGTAAACCAGCATCTATGTAGCCCACTATCTTGGGCTGCCAATATTAACCTTTCATTTCTTGGTTTGAATTCTCCTCTCCATAACCATTCCTGTGTTCATTTTTGATCATCATGAGGTTCTTCCAGAAGCTTTCTGTACTTGCTACTATTTTTATGCATTTTCTACATTTCTTCTCTTTTCATCTGGTCCTTCACCTTATAATCTTTCTTTTGTGTTTTGGCACATTCAGTTGCTGCCTCATTTTTATCTACTTCTAGTTTGATTTCCATTCCTGCTTGACACTGATATGCTTCTGCTAAATTAAGCAAAGATGTCATCTTAAATTTATTCTCCTTATGTTTCAAAATTTTATCTGCATTTGGGTCTTGTGAGGTCAGCAGATATGTGTGGAGTCCCAAGATTGCAGATCTATATATGTAATCAATTTCAAGGAGGCCTATCCCTCCATTGGAACAGGGAATATATATATATATATATATATATATATATATATATATATATATATATATATATATATATATATATATATATATAATATTGGTATACACTGAGTTTTATAAATCATTTGGTGAGCATGGAGCATCCTTCTTGTTTTCCTATCTAATCTATCCAACACGTTTTGGGGCCAGTCAGTCACTCCACAACTGTAAGGACAGGAAGAACCAATTGGTTTATAGCTTGGATTTTGTTCCTAGATCTCAACCCTGTTTTCAGAATTAATTTAAGCTTCTAAAGTATTCCTTTTTTCTTGCAATTTTTCATGTTTTATTGTTGATCCTTCATCAATTCCCAAATATTTATATATTTCCTCTCGCTCAAGTTCTTTTATGTCACATTCTTGTCCCAAACTAATGTTTTCCTGGTGCTGCAGTTTTCCTGCTTTAAAGTTTGCTTTTGGACATTTATCAAGACCAAATGAAATTCTTCTATCATCTGAAAAAGTTTTGACAACCTGCAGGTGCTCTTTCAGTTCCTCATCTGATGAGCAATGCAGTCTTAAATCATTGACAAAGAGACAATGAGAAGTCTTTGTAGTTTGTTGTTTTCTAGGATCCAAATTATAGCTATGGCCTAAGCTGTGAAGTAAACAGCTTAATGGGTTAATGGCAAGGCAGAATTGCAACAGTGACAGACAGTCACCCTGGAATATCCCCCTTTGAATTTTTAATCCTGGGATAATATTTTGTTCTTTATCACTGCTTAATTGCAAAGTGGTCTGTCACTGTTTCATGGTCACTATAATGTAGTTGATCAGTGTAGGGTATATCGTATACATTTTTAAGCACTCTTTTATCCATGAATATGGGATACTATCAAATGCTTTTTTGTAGTCAATCCATACCATACTTGGATTCTTCCCTTTTTTACAGTTCTCCAATATGGCTTTATTTAACAGCAAATGGTCCTTTGTTCCATATGACTTTCTTTTATTGCTCTTTTGTTCTACTGCCATAATTGGGATTTTTTCTAAATGGCTATAAACTCTGTCAGTATCAATTCCCATGTATAATTTATACGTCGTCAGAAGGCAAGTTATTGTTTTATAAGTTTTAGGGTAGCTTTCAGGTTCACTCTTAAGTAGGAGCATTATTTTACCTGTTGTTATTCAGGTTGGTGTCTGTTCAGGGTGCACATATAAATAGTTCTTACTCATGGCTAAATCTTAGTGCAAAGACGTTAATACTTTAAATGAAAAGTTAGGTACTGCATCTTGGCCTGAAGTTTTTCATTTAGAGGCTTTTCTTAACTTTGTTTCAACCTCTCTGGCTATTACTTCATCCCATTTCATATCCTGTACCTTTAAACTTCTTATTCTTTCTTTTACTGCTTCTATCCATTTAGCATCTTTGTTATGTTCCACAGGATCCTCATAGATACTTCTCCAACACGTATTTATTTCTTCTTTTTTTGTGGTCTTTCAGTTCCTTTTACGTTATTTCCCATTTCTCTATAATCCTTTTTTGGGCCATCAATACACTGCTTATTATATACTTCTCCTTTATATTTATCTGTGTATCTTCTAAGGCTTTTCTGCCTGTACTGAAATTTTGTTATTTGTGATAATGTACAATAGATCTTGGCCTGTTCTAACACTGTGCATTGCTTTTATAACATCTATCTTTCTTAGTATTTTTGTTGATCTATTCCCTCTTCTATTTTCTTCTAACAATTACACTTCTTGTCTTAGTTGCTTTATAGTTTTCTCTGTTCGATACTTCCATGAAGGTATCCAATTTCTCCATTTCCTTTCCCTCACTACCCTGTGTTCTTGTGATATAACTTTATCAGTTATTAATTTAGCTGTACAGTAATATATCCTGTTTACTTCTGTTATATCACATGGCTCTCTATGGACAGTCCTAATTACTGTCTTCATTTGATTTATCAAACTTTTGACTTTTTGAGTTTTATTGACCTTCTGCGGTCTTTTTTTCATTGATCTTAATATATCTATCTATAAATAAATAATTTTCTTCCAAACTGAGGGCACATCCCTTATTTTCCCTTTCCTGCAGGCATTCTATAGAAAGTTCTATAGCATCTTCCTGTGGTACCTTCTCTTCAATTTCATCCTTTGCCATCCGTTGCTCTGTCATATGGGAACTCACTGGCCTATCACTCCAAAACATTGACAGCATCAGAGTTTCCAGAATTTTTTGTTCCTTCCCTTGCTGGCTAGCTTCAAGTGAACATTTATACTAGATTCCTGTAGAAGGTTCCAAAATATCTTGATATGGCACCTGACCAATTGCTTTTTGCTCCACTGGTTTCCCCTTAATTTGGATATCCATTGCTCTATACTGTTGTGGTGCTTTCTGCATTAGATGTTCTACACTGAATCCTTCACATAACCTCTGTTTCTATTTCTTTAACTTCTCCATTACTAATCTCTTTTTCTACTTTTCCTATTTGTCTTGTTAATTTTTGTAGTGTAAAGTTTTCCATGTCCGGATTTCTTTGCCTGTATTTCTCTTCCATTATCTTTGGTGCTGCTCTTTTTGTATCGGTTAGTTTTGCTTTCTCCTTTGCATAAATATTACACCATATCAAATCAATCCTTCTTTCCCATGTCCATATTTCTTTTTTATACTTTTTAAATATCTCTAGGTTTTGCTGTTTGTATTTTCACACTTCCTCAGATGCTTCTTTTTCCAAACAGATCAAAGTTTCTTGAGCTATGTACAGTTATTCACAAATCTGTTGTATTAATGAATGCAAATTTTCATTGAAGCTTCTGACAGTTTTTCCTGTTGAAGTATTTTTCTTTCTTCTAATTTCTCTCTTAATCACATTGTATATCTTGTGTCTGGAAATTCTGGGCTTTTTGCATAACAGTAAAAATACATAGTTTCTTTCTTATCCTCAATAGTCCACTTTATTGTCTCTTTGGATCTTCTTTGGCCTATCAGTGTTTGTAATTTTTGTGGACTACTACTTGCTTCTACAACGGGGGGGGGGGGGGGGCATCCTCCCCCTGGGCCTGGCCCCATTCTAGGAATGTTTCAGTATTTTGAGGATTCTATACTGTCATCTTTTCCAGTCCTGGCACCAGGATTGGACACTTTTTTTATCCTGAGTCTTGTGCACCAAGCTGTCTTCTTTAATTTTTAACCGACTTCTTTCCATGATATATGCAACATAAATACAGTCTATATATCAATGTCATTTTGGTGAGATTTTATGAAAACAGGGTCCACCTCACAAAGGCACTCACCAAGACTTAAGGATGAATTCAATTTCAGCAATAATACTCTCTTTTACTTGCTGACTAATCATCTTAACATTCTTCCTGTATATTTAACATAGTGTCTAGTAAGGTATCATTGAAACTGTGACAGAGGGTGGACAGTGAAATAGTGGTTGATCTAATTAGAGACACTAAGGGACTGATTCTTGTCAACATACAGCCTGTGAGTGTTGAAAGTGGTGTTCATTATTATTCTGGTTTCATTGAAAGGGGTTTTAATGACAGGGCATGTATCAACTTAACACAGTAACACCTACTGGCAGACAGCTAATTATGTATCACATTCCTGGGTGCTATCAGGTTAGAAAGCAATTGCTTAAAACCAACAGTAGAAAGAGAAGGTGTTCTACTGAATAACTATATTTCTTTTCAGGATAACACATAAAATTAAAGAACAGAGGTAGCGATGGGGGCCAACTGTGCCTCTGTCTTTGCCAACATTGGCTTCCTGGGAGCATACCTATGAATTCATCTCAGGGTACCAGGGTGGTTGCGTATTTTAGGGCAGTTTTTGGATTTTATTGTGATTTTCTGGAGAGTTGTTGAGAAAAATTACAGCAATTTTTTTCACTACATAAACAGTACTACTCATTTTCTAAGGTTTATAATGGAACCATACAGACTGTTTTATGCTTTCTGGGTGAGAAAATAAAGAAGGGTCCTATTAATGGGGAGTTTGTCTAATGTTCACAGAAAGCAGACACATTCAAATGCGCTATTACATTATGACAGTTGCCATCCAAAAGCATCATAAAATATACCCTGTTAAAAAAGACCATTAGTTAGGTTGGCCAATATGATCTCTCTGTTAAACACTTTTTTTACAGTGAAAGTGAAAAACTGAGATCAATGTTCATTATTAGGTGATATCCAATTAGGTTTTTATACAATTGTTTGAAGGTATTTGATAAGAGAACTAATGGGTTTTATATACCACTACTGGGGGTTGATAATGGGGAGGGCATCAAACAATGTGCACTATAGAAAAAAGAGACCAACAAAAATTATACTAAGAGGTTGGTCCTAACTTACAACAGTGATATGGGGGCAAAGATATAGTGCAAAAAATTATAATATTTTTGATGTAAGGATCATCAATGTACAGATAGTTGGAAAGGCACCATGTATTATATTTCAGAAGGAAAGCTGCCTTAAGAATTATATTGAAAGAACAGTTAACATGATCTGGGAACTGTCTTGGTAGAATTGGAACATACAAGTGTGGAAGATGTAAATGTATTCCCTGCTTTACCAAGGATGAAGCAATCAAAATTAAGGTGCACGGTATGGTAAGAAGCCCAAAAAATTGTAACCGTAATACTAAAGCAATAGTTTATATGGCACAATGTAGGAAATTTATCATTTTCTATATATGTAAAACAGCTAGGGCATTGAAAGATAGAATGTATGAACATCTGCATGATAACTGGGTTAAGGAACAGCATAATGCACTATGAAAACATCCATGAATTTGAGACATGAATGAATTACATTTTTTATAGATTCCATTGAACAAGATCCTGTGGGGACCTTGGAAAACAAAAGTAGAGGTGAAGGAATTACAGCAGAAGTGGAGGGGACAGATGAATTTAAACATTTTCTTGTGACATTCTTTGAAAGCACTCAGGTCATGTTTGAAAGTTTTACCTACATTTCAAGAGTGTTGAATAAAGGTTCAGACTTGGTTGTTTCAAGGTATGCTGTGGAGTTATAGAAAGGGTGGTGTCCTAGTCCATTGTGATGGCAATTTGTTCTGTGTTCTGTTTGCTAATGTAGTCTGCCACTAGTATGAACATCAGTGGTCTCAAAGCTGAATCCTGATGCACACCCACTGCCACCAGGAACTCCCCTGTGAGACTGAACCTATCCGTATTTGAGTCACTGGGACTTATATATAGCCTGCACCAATTCTACCAATGTTGCTCCGACTTCAAACCACTGCAGGATTGCCCAAATTGATTTTCTTGGACCTTCTCATATGCTTTCATGAAGTAAAGAAATGTGCAGTTGGACTATTTCCTTATTTCTAGCTTGTTCTCAACTATCTGTCTCACTGTAAACATCAGGTCAGTTATGCCACATTCTGATGTGAATACAAACTGCTCATTTCCCATTTTATTTTCTACTACTCTGCATAATCATTTATCAGTCCCTCTATACAGAACTTTCATGCAGTGTGATAGAAGTTTGATACTTCTGTAGTGCCCACAGTTGTGAATGTTCCCTTTGTTCTCTCGTCTCTACATTATTAACAAATTCTTGATTACCAATCTAACTTTGAAAAAATTTTGGATGCATGGCATGGCTTCAATGAATGGCACTTTGATCCACATCACTATGATAGTAGAAGTTCCTAACATGGTTTTGTTTCAGAGCCTTACACTTTTGATTTGATAAATCATTTTTCCTGATCTATATGCTGATAGACACAAGGCCTGGGGATAGCCCTCCTGGATGTTCTTCGTGTTTTACTGTTGCAGTCATTACATTTGGGTAATCCTGCTGGCAGGTTGCCCTCAGTCGGCCTGAATTCCAAAGTCTTAGGTCCTGCATCAGTTGCTGTCGCCTCTTCCCTGATGTCAGGTTGTCAGGGGTATAAAAGATGCAGCTGACACCATTTTCTTCAGTCTTTCTTGCCACGTGGTGCCCAAAGCAGAAGCAGTTCGCAAGTGCCGGTCGGTCGACTCCTGAGATTTTCGTGTTTGTGTTTCAGATCCGAAGTCTTCTTTAAAGCTAAGTACCACATTGGGGAAACTTTTTTCTTGCTCCAGACCGATGTTAGAAAAAGTTAATAATTGTATTTCTTGTGGAAAGCAAATAACTCATAAGGACTTTCATTCTTACTGTATTCCTTGCCTAGGCCCTGACCACGACGTTTCAGGTTGTTGGTTTTGTGCTAGATTTAACCAATGCACTATTAAGCATCGGTATGACTTTGCATTAAATTATTTTGGGCGCAAATTTAATTATAAAATGTCATCAGATAGCCATCCGACTACAGGAGTTCACAAAAAACGCAAAGAAAAAGAAAAGGATAGACTGCCGAGGCCCAAAACCGATGACGAAGCTTCTCCTAAGCCAGTCGCCAGTTCGCCGGTTCTCAGTGAGGTGCTTTCATAGCCCCTGAACCCGCTACTTTAGAGTTGTAGGCCACTACTGACTCCCACGTGGAGTCGGCTATGCCGCTGGATACTCAAGGTATTGGAGCCTCGGTCACTATTCCCTCAGATGGGTCCAGAGCCACTGAGCAGGCACCGGCTTCTGAGAGTGTATTCAGACCTAAACAACTATACATTAAACCGACTTCAGCTTCAAAGGCAAAGACTAAAGCACCTTTAAAGACAAAGAAACAAACTCAAGAGACACATGGACAGGCCTCCATGCCCATGAAACAGATGCTCAAAATGGCCGAGGACTTGATTACCTTGATCAGGGGTTGCCATCCCCCACCTGATAAGAGGCCTAGGCAAGAGGCAGACTATGAATCTTCAGATCAGGTTTCTATTTCTTCTGATTCCTCTTCTGATCAGGAATATTCACTTCGCCCCTATGAGGATTCTGATGCTGAAGAATCCATTCCTTCAGCTTCTCCTCCTGAGGACTATTCTTTTGGGGAAACCTTGCACACCATGAGGGAGCATTTCCACTGGGAAAGCCAAGATTTTTCTGAATCTAAAAAGAGGCTCAGGGACTTCCTTTTACTAGCTCAACACAGGCCTCTAGCCATTCCACCTGTGTTAGACATTGTGGATGATGTGTTTTCAGAGTCTAGTCTGACCCCTGACTCCTTACCTCCTGCTCCTGCTAAGCCTGACAGATATTACAGGGTTCCTGACGTTAAGGCTTCCACTGCAAAAAACCCTACCCCCTCTGACAGAGATTCTAGGGCACTGGATAGATGGGGAAAAAAGGTTTACACATCTGATACCTTGGCTATAAGGGCCTTAAACTGTCAATTTCATATGCTCAAATATCAGCAACATGTCATGACATTGCTTAAACAAATAATTTTGTTAAATTCTGAATGTGCAGAAAACAAGGAAATGCAGGATTTATTGCATGCAGCTGAACAAGTTGGAAACCATACTTTGCAATGTGGTTTTGATTCTCTGGAGGCCTCCTGCAGGGCCGCAGTTACGGGTTCTGTAATTAGGAGGCATGCTTGGTTAAAGGAACAAAGTCTGCCTGATCATGTCAAAGTGAAATTATTAGATGCACCTGTACAGCATGATACTTTGTTTGGTGTTAAGGCAGAAGAGGTGTTAAAGAAAATGGAGGACAAAGCTAACTCTATGCAAACTGTCAAAGATTTCTTACAAGTACACCCACCTAGGTTTAGTAGACACTGGCCTACAAAGAATTGGTCCTTTCCAGTGTCAGACAGACCCCAAAGGGGCAGATCCAGATGCCCTAGAGGCAGATCCCAGGTGTAAGTTTCATACAGGTCAAAGCAATGGGGTGCTTCTACCTCCAAAAGTGGAGAAGACAAATCACAACCTTACAAGAAAAAGTCCCAATGACTTCCCCCGCCTGCACCAAGCACTTATCTCTTGGCAGCACCCTTAGGAGGAAAAATAGCACTTTTTTCTCAAAACTGGCACATTATAACCCAGGACAAGTGGGTTATAAACATAGTATCACAAGGCTACAAGTTTCACTTCTATACCCTGCCAAACGCAAATGGTTGGCCAGATCTGCCAAAAAATCAATGGACAGAGGCACAAAAACAAGTCACATCCCTCATGAACATGGGGGCTATTCAACAAGTACCACAGCAAGAGTAGGGACAAGGATTTTACTCAAGACTGTTCTTGGTACCCAGAAAGGACAAAGCCTAGAAACCAATACTGGACCTATCTATTCTAAACACATTCCTGGATATACCAAAATTCAAAATGCTGACCTTGCAGCAGCTTCTGCCCATGCTGGGCAAAAAGGCTTGGCTTGTGACTTTAGACCTAAAAGAGGCATACCTGCATGTCCCAGTCAGGCAATCATGCAGAAGATACCTCAGACTCAAGGTTGGCTCAATGCATTACCAATTCTCTGCACTGCCCTTTGGCTTATCTACTGCACCCAGGGTCTTTACAAAGTGCCTGGCACCAGTAATTGCATTTTGCAGACAAAGAGGAATACAAATATATCCTTACTTGGACGACTGCCTAATTCAAGCAGAGAACAAGACATTCTACTACAGCATCTGGTGTTTGTAAAAAGACTTTTAACATGCCTAGGGTACACAGTCAACAAAAAAAAATTAAAACTAGTACCCTCTCAACAGATAATATTCCTGGGTGCAAGCTTAAATACAACTGCCCAGATGGCTTATCTCATGCCAGACAAGCAAAGGCACCTGACTACCTATTTCAAAACACTGGCAACAAAGGCCCAACATTGACAACAAAGGCCAAATTATCTGCAAGAAAAATTCTGCAGGCTTTGGGCTTCATGGCATCCTGCATCCTACTAATTCCATTTGCAAGACTGAATATGAGGAAACTTCAATGGTACCTAAAAAGTGTCTGGACACAACATTGCCACAGCCTGGAAACAATGATTACTCTCATTCCCTGCCTGCAACAGGAGTTTTGATGGTGGGCGAAGGCTTGTCACCAAAACAAGGGACAGCCATTCACATTACCCCCAGCCAGGCAGCACCTAATAATGGATGCATCAGATTATGCCTGGGGGGCCCACATGGCAGGAAAATGCATTCGGGGCACCTGGTCCACAAACCAAATGCATCTACATATCAATCAAAAAGAGATGCTAGCTGTTCAAAATGCCCTGACAGCCTTCAAGGACCTACTTCATCCGGGACAACTACTCATAAAGACAGACAACACCACTGTCATGTGGTATATAAACAAACAGGGGGGCACACATTCTGTTCATCAAAAAAATTTGCTGCTCCTTAAAAAAACTTAAACACAAATTTAAGTGGGGGGCTCAGAGATTGCACTATAGTGGAGGAAATGTCAAAGTCCCAAAGATGGCCACCCAATTTTTTCCCTGGGAAAAAATTTGATGTTCCGTGACTTCGCTGTTTTGCCATTTTGACAGTATCGGATCGACTAAATAGCATTTGCTATTTAGTCCATTCGATACTGTCATACAGACCCACTGAAACACACCCTATTGAAACTCAAAGTAGGATTACCATGACCCCACTATACCCCAGAACATCCACCCCAAGAGAATACATATCCTTTCTGCTTCCTTCAAAGTGGAAATCATGGCTCAACCTGAACGGAGTGACAAACTATAACCACAAATCATAACCCCTTGAACTCAAATCGACACCCAGTCAAAACTAGCATCAAGTCTCCCACCCAGAAACCTGTCAACTGCATCCTATCACCTTAGCCCACCAACTACCCTTTTTTGGATGTGCAACAGCTCATTTACCGTAGGGAATAGTCTAACTCCAAAACTTAAATGTCCTAACCTTAGATGGCAGAAATCCAGCACCCCTTGACCTAGTTCCTGAAAACTCACCTATGTTCAGCAATGAAATACTCTATGTGCCCAGCTATAAACACCCCCAATTCACTCATTACCATACCATTCTTAACCCCTGTTTGTCCCTAGCCTTTCCCCTCAAAAGCTCTCTTTCTTTATGTTACCTATACCACTAGTAGGTAATTAAGACCTATCCTACAGCTGCCTAATCCTGCATCCAGGCTTCCTTAAACCTTCTAACTCCCCTGTAACAATGCACCCAGTTTCTAAAACTACCCCAACACAGCCACCTACCTACCATGCTTCCTAAAACCCTATCTACAAAATTCACCCAAACCCCAAGTGAAGTGATCCTTGTGCTATTCTGTAAAACTTTAACCTGGTATGTAACATTAATACTATCTACTCAAAGAACAAATTTGTCACCCCAAGATACCACCCATTAGGAACAATTCCAGCATCCTGTCAAACACCTCATTGGCCCTTCCCCCACATATGATTCAAACAACTGGATGAGTGCATACGACCACGCAAGGTTCCAAGAAAACAAGGCTTGAACTTCACTGCTTGCAGGAGCCGTAGGGCTGTAGCCTTACAAGTTCCTGTGCTCCTATGAATGTCACAACTCTGCATCCTGTGGGATCCCCACACTCCTCATAAACCATCCCACAGTTTTCCACTTTGTCCCCTTTACCTAACTCTTCCTTACTTGCCACCTATACCAATGCAATAATTAGCTTCCACTAATTAAACACAGAGCTCCAACATGCCTTACTAAGATTATTACTCAGACCCTCCTTGTGCCCCATTTAAGTTGCAAGAATGTCCGTCCTATCAAAACATCACCTTTCAAATCCCCTATTCAAGCCACCACATGATGCCTTCTGCACTTCAGCAATTTCTGTCAGTAACTGTTGCCCACTTGTGCTCCCCATGTGTAACCTTCTCGTTCGCCACTGCTTCCATCATCTGAATTCAGTGTATCACCATAACTGGTACTTGGCACACCACCATCTACAAAGAAAAGGACAAAATTAAACCGTCTAATAGTAACGAGCTGGCTCCATCTTATACCCACCTATTCCAAATTACAGCGTTCCAAGACCCCATCTGCAAGAAAGGAAAAGACATGCAAAACATCCAAAATACATAACATACATTCCAAGATATCTTCAAGGACAACCTAATCTGCCAACCCAGGAAGGAATGTACCACCTCCACTCCCATCTATGACAAAGCAGTCATAACTTGAAGCTATGCTTCCAATGACCCTATCAAATAACCAAGATACATTTAGCTACCAGTTGAGTGTGTTAAAACTAAACCCTACACATGAAGGGACCTATCAATATTCCCAACCCGGGTAACCTTGCAATTCCAGACCACATCCATTAGCGCCCTGTATAAGCCAAGCTAACATATATTGTAAAACCATCCTCCTAGCTCTTAACCTTCCCTCTCCAAATGAGGCACACTAACCAACATAATGTGGAACAAATGGACACAATGCAGCAAACCTAATAGCCGACTAGCAGCTTACCAAATACAATCAGGTATTATTTTAAATAGTCCTCTTACAAACAGGTTGAGGCAGCATGGATATTCAGAATAGTATGAAATCCGCAACTCAATGCCTGTCATTATTTCTGACTACAGTCTTAAGACTTTACCATAACTAGTCAGAAGACACCCTTCTAAGGGAAAAAAACTTGTCAGAAGACACTCTTCTAAGGTGAAAAAAAATGCAGCAAAATCTGATCATCCTGCTTAAATCTGTACCAAGGACTTTCAGGGAAATTAACTCATCTTTATATTGCCTTTGAAGTTGATCTGAACCTAAAGATATGTAACATTAACCTATCGCCACGCAACAACTGCATTGTATATCAAAGGCATGCATCCCAACAACCCTTTCTGCTAATTGCCCAACTTAAATGAAAAGCAAAACAACTTCTTGAGATTAATTTCATAATCAATACCCAAATACCCAAATACTGAAGTTTTTGCTCCCCTGATGTGCAACTTCACCACAAAACTAAGCTACAAACTGATTTGCTCTACCAATTACATCTAATTACTTTTCACTAGAAACCCTGTATCAGTACTTAAACTGGACATCCTAAAATTAAATATCCAAAAGCAGAATTCAGCTGTAAAATAAATAATGTCAAGTGCCCCTGAAGTGACCCCCGGGGTGTATTTCCTATTTCCCATCCACTCATCAAGAGGAATCTATCCCTCCAGCATGTATTGTTTATTGTGGTGACAAGATTTAGGTCCCTAGAGCATGTAGCTTGGAGGGATCGGGATTTCTTTAGGTGTAGCATGTCGAACAGCTCTGGGTTTGACATAGCTTTATATGTTAGGCAGAGATCACCTCAAAGTAGGCAATATGCTATGGAGTAAAGCTGGAGTTTTTTGAGATGGTCAGTGTAGGGCATCTGTTTGAGGCCAGTAATCCTCTTTGTGAGGTACTTCTGTGCCCTTTCCAGCTGCTGCAGATGTCTTGTGAGATACATTCCAAAAGGGGCATTGTACTCTATAATAGGTCTAATGAGTGTCAAGTAGAGGGGAACAATGACCTATTTTTTCCTGCATGAGAACACTTTTGTGATGATATATGCCACGTAGAAGGATTTCCTGACTACTGTGGCAACATGATTATCAAAGGAGGGACTACTGTCCACCTGGGTCTCAAGGTCTCTTATCACATCTTCAGCTTTAAGTAGACTGCTGCCTATGTGGTAGTTCATGGGTACAGAGTTTTTACCAAGGGGGATGACAGTGCACTTTTTGGCATTGAGCTTGAGGCCATGGCTCTGACACCAGGCATCTGTCTTAGTGAGGTCCTTCTGTAGGATGTCCACATCATTTGAGGACTTGACTATGGCTCCTAGATTGCAGTCATCTGTGACCTTCCTTAGCCAAAGGCCTTCTGTGTTAGCCTGTACTTCAGAGAAGTAGATACCAAACAGGAGATGTCCCAGGACCGAACTCTGTGGTACTCCACTTGTCACTGGTTTGAAGTCAGATTTTGAGTCTGCAACTTTTACAGTGTGGGTTCTGTTAGTGAGCCAGTTGGCAACCTATCTTGTGATGTAGGGATTTATACCTAGTTTAGTGAGTTTAGCTATAATTCCAGAATGAGGGATGGTGTTGAAAGCCTTGGTGAGGTCAAGATAGGTTGTGTGAACCACCTTACCCTCATCTACGGCTTTGGTGACTGCCTCAAAGAAGTTGATCAGGTTCAGGAGGCATGATCTCCCTTTCACAAACCTGAGCTGGGTGGAGTCCAGAGTTTGGAGGTTACCAATGTCTTTGTTTATGAGTTCCATGATGATATGTTCCATGGCCTTACAGACCAGGCTCATCAAGCTAATAGGGTGATAGTTCCCAGGATCAGTGGTGGCTACCCCTTTTTGGAGTGGGATAACTGTTGCTGTGCGCTATTCAGTGGGCACAAAGCCTGATGTGAGGCTATGATTGAACATGGAGCTTAGGTGGGGAAACACTTAATTTTGAAGTTCATGTAAAATGCAGCCTGGGATGTTGTCCAGTCCCATGGATGCTGTTGTTTTGGCTTTAGAGAGTGCAACTTGAGCGATGATCTTTTTGTATTAATAGTAGAAACATCTAAGCAATATAACCTTTGATGTTGTAGTTTTGCATAATGAATGCAATGATATGTAATACAGGAAAAAATTCAAGGTAAATTAATATAGACTTTAAAAGAAGACTGAAAAAATGGTTTCACAAAACACATCATGATATTAATAGCAGTAATGAATCCTAGTTGCAAGATGGTACCTAATATACTGCACTGATTAATCAATTGACTGACTGATCTATTCATTGTATTTGTTGACTGGCCAGATGGTGTAGTCCTTGGACCTGTTTCAGCCACGAACTTGGTACAGAAGCACAGCGAATTAAAAAGTTAATACAATTTATAGACACAGTATAGTATAGACGGTACAGTGGTAGCACTGTCACCTCACAGCAAGAGGTTCTCTAGTTTGATTCTTGGCTGGGGTACCTTCTGTGTGGAGTCTGGATGTCCTCCCTGCATTTGTGTGGGTTTCCTCTGTTTGTTCTGGTTTTCTCCCACAATTCAAAGACATGTGTCTGGAGCACTTCTCCCCAGGACACCACTGAAAACTGGCTTTGTTCCAAGTTGGACCTTCCCGGTAAAAAATGTTAAATAAAATAAATAAAATTTGCATAACTATGTACAGTTTAAAACTGGAATGTTGGAAGTGCTTGAGTCCCAAGTGATTAAAGACAAATTTGCATAACTATGTACAGTTTAAAACTGGAATGTTGGAAGTGCTTGAGTCCCAAGTGATTAAAGACAAGTGTCTTTCTTTTTTTAAGAAAATTTATATTAATTTAACATATTTATAAAATTCAACATCCTATATTGTTATATGTGTTAAGAATACATTGAATCATCAAGGTAATCTTATAATGTTACACAGTTAACATATTAAGAGTCTTGGTATTTCATTAGAAATAATTCAAGGCAATCCCAACCATGTAAGTTTTATGTAGTAGTAGTGTTAAATTTAAAAATTCTTTGAACATACAGACTGAGTTCAATTTCCATTTTGTTTTGTAAAAACTTCTCTAATAACTTACTAAAGACTCCAAAATATTTTGTTGCCTGTCATTTACAGATACAGGGAGTGGAACATTCATTGGTATTATTGATCTAGATAAAGAATAATAAGCCCACAATCCCTTAAAAAGCATACTTATCTCTTCCCAATATATGTTCAATTATTTTATAAATTCTCAAACCTGTGTCCAATCAGCTTGTACATCTTTGTTACATCTCCAATGAACTGAAGAAGTCATTTTACTAAACTTATCAATTTTAAAGGAAGTAGCAAACCTTCTATGTATATATTTCCAGATAAAAATTTTCCAGTTTAAATTTGAAGAAGTTTGACTAACTGATTTAAGTAACAAAGTCTTATTCTTTCCATCTACTCAATCCACTACTATCTAAAAAGTACCAGAATTTTTGCATCAGAATTATTCTTATTTATAATTAACTCATATAACTTGGGCAAGCTTCCTTAGTAAGTCAATTTACATTTGATGATAGCATTTATATATTCATGTAATGGGAGAATAGTGTTCTGTTCCTCTTCACTCATATTGTCTACAAATATATTTAATTTCTTAGTGATGCATAATATTAACTGGTTAACAGATTCATTCAACTGATAATCTTTCAATAAATATTCTGGTGACTTAGCTTTTCCTTTTTCAAAGCAATCAGAACATCATACATTCCTTTTAGCAAATTCTTTTTAACATTAGTCTGGGTTTCCTTAAATCTAGAGGTGTGTGCAATGGGAAGGCACAAACATTTCCGTTTAATAATAATGAAGTTTTCAAAATATATTCCTTAACTGTTTTAAGAATTGCTTTCATATATGCAGAGTATAAAGACTGAAACTAATTTCCATCTAAGGTAAATTTTATTAAGCAGATAAAATTATTGCTACATATTTCTAATTTATCATATCATTGCTGGAGCCTTCCTGAGTCCTGACAGAGTGCTCTTCAAATTATCTGGAGATATACAGAGCTAAATATATTTTTCTGGCACTTCAGAGTTGTCTACTGTTAATTGTTGCTTGACTAATTTTATATAATTGCTGGCTGACTTAAAAGTTGTGCACTGTTATTTTTGCTTCACTGTATAGTTATTCAGATCTCTGCTGAAGGTGTTGGTTTTCCCCTACCCACTCTCCCTATTCCTGTCTTCTTTAAATTTGGAGGCTTTTGCAGTTGCCTGCCCCCACTGTAGATTTGATCTGGGACTCTCCCCCCAGTTCCATCTCTTTACCTCATTCCACATAATAGACTCCTTCTGCACTTGTTTCTAGTCATTTTTAATTTAATTGCATTTTTGTTAAACCGTTTGGTCTAACATTGCTACATACTCGTGTGCTAGCTTGCACTGCATTTGAATTGTTTTTACTGCTGTTTTAGCTACTTATATATATATATATATATATATATATATATATATATATATATATATATATATATATATATATACACACATATATAAAAAATCTAAGCCTGCTTCCTACCTTTCCTGTAACTTGCATAGTCCAGATTCAGATTTGCTGTATCCAGGACTGTATGTAAGCTTCTGAGCCCCCCCCCCAAGCTTTCTGTGTTGGAGGGAAGCCTTCTTGCTTATCAGTAGGAGTTGTAAGCACTAGGTAACCTATCTACCACATAAGGAGTGGTTCTGGCCCAGAAATTGTAGTTATTGGCCGTTTGGGCAGTTTTTCCATCTCTCGCAACTTTCTGATTTAAAAGCTTGCATTTGCACTTGTTTTCCCCCTTTCCTGTAACTAGTTTAGTCCAGATACAGATTCTTAGTTTTAGCACTTGAATTTGCTTAATCATGATTAGCACTTGTTCAGAACGTGTTGTAGGCACTAAATAACTTATTAATTACTACAGCACTCAACCTTCCTTATTACCTAGAGGAAAACAGTTTTGGTACTTACTTTCCTCACTTGCTTAGAGAAAAACAGCTCTTGTACTCACTTTCCTCACTTATCTAGAGAGAAATAGTTTTTTTATTCAGGCATGTCCAAGGATCAGCTCCCAGTGTTCTCTCCTGTCCATCTGATGACTCTGGGCATCTTGGAGCAATGTAGAAATTGCCTCATGTACACAGACAACCCTCTCCTCCTACCACCCAACACTACAACCTGTGAGAGATGCACTTATCTATCCAAACTGGAGGTAAAGCTCTCTCCAACCAAGACTGAACTTGACAGTCAGGAGGAGAAGGTAAACACTTGTACCACACCACACTCATCCATAGTCTCACTAAATCTACACCACCAAAATCCACACATAGAAACACAAAAACATTTGCGAAGGCTCTCAATAATAATCTGCTCAAGCAACAGAGACCTCCAAAGCAGAAATGCAAGCAACCTCCACCCCCCAACACAACCCAAATAACACATAGCTCGCAGACTCAGTGTGCCACTCAACCACAGCCAATAAGGCAAAACAACATACCCAACAAACTAGTCATAGGTGACTCTATAGTCAGGCACACTGATGTCTCACGCACCAGGCTGAACAAGGAGAAGGTTACTGTCAGCTGCCTGTCAGGTGCCAGGATCCGCCACATAACCCATGCATTCAGGTCTCTCCACAACAAGTACAAATATGACTCTGTCATTGTCCATGCTGGTGTGAACGACCTGAGATGTACCTCCCTGGACTACATGAAAAGAGACATGGAAGAGCTCGCCAATCTTGTAGCCCAGGCAGGTATGATCCTAGACCTGAGTAGCATTCTGCCATCACTCAGAATGATGCCGCAGTACAAGGACAAAATGACTGACTTCAACAATTGGCTAAGTTTCTGGTGTCATTCTAAAGGGATCCAGTATCTGTCTGCCTGGGATGACATGGTCGACAGACCATGATGCTTTGCCAGAGATGGCCTGCATCTGTCACTCCTGGTATTTCGGATACTGGCTAAGGTTCTTGCCGCCCCTATAGTGCCTTTTTTAGGCAAGGTTTAAATGACAAATTCATCATCATAATAAGAACAGGCAAGCATAAACTGAGGGTGATGCTACTCAATGCTAGAAGCCTAAATCTCAAAATGCACTCACTCAAGGCACTCCTTAAATGGAGAACATCGATATCTGTGCAGTGACTGAGACCTGGTTCAAGGCTTCAGAGAGCACCCCTGCACTACCAGGCTATAACTCATACCACACTTTTCAGCCATATAACCTGGACAAGAACACCAAAGGCGGAGGTATGTAAGGATATCCACACCTCCAGGCTAGTTGCTCAGCATAATGCATCCGAGGTTATCCAAGTGCAACTTACCCTGGGCAAAACTGCAATCCAAATTGCAGCTTGCTACAGATCCCCCACCATGCACAAGGATTCCCACTCCTCTTTTCTTGATGTACTGGAAAATATTAGGGTTCAACCAAACACCCTAATAATGGGCGATTTCAACTACCCCACCATTAAGTGGGAAAACTAGTCATGTACCAATTCCTTTGCTCAACGCTTTCTGGAATTCATAAACTCCAATGCCCTGGATCAACTTATCCACACCCCCACCAGGGGCAACAATATCCTAGATCTTGTCATTACCAACATGAGTGACCAGTGTTCCACACCTGAAGTCAATGCTTCATTGGTCCAATCCGACCATTAGCTTATTACCCTACATATCCACATCCTGCCCCCACCCCATTAAGGAAACCATGGTAAAAAATTTCTCCAAAGCCAACTTCATGCTTCTTAAGAGAGAAGTGGTGAACTTCATGACACCCATGCAGATGGACAATACAGTTATGACTACTGAATCCTACACAATTGCACTTTATAAGCAGTTACATGAGTGCATGGATCGTGCTATCCCAAACAGAACCAAGAAGCTATCCTCCAAAAAAACAGGAAACCAATCTGGTGGTCCCCTGCCATAAACAAACTGTACAACAGAAGGAAGAAACTGTTGCGAAAGAGAGTAAAGTCCCATGAGTGGAGGAGCTCCCTGGTCAGTCTCCTTAAGAAGCTGCAATCCCTGATAAAATCCTCCAAAGCTAGTTACAAAAACAAAACCGCCACTGATTCTAAAGACAACCACAAAGCATTTTATAGCTATTTTAAGAATCTCAATGGCAACACTCAGATCTGCTCTGAGTTACAGCACAATGGCACTAAATATACAGACCCAACTGATATTGCCAACATCCTGGCACATAGTTTCAGTGCTAAGTTTACCCCCCTCTCACCCCCTAAAGAGCCCATCTCTATACTGGAAGAATGCAAAGTTCCTGTAATCACAGCTGCACAGGTAAAAACCACATTCTCCAAAGCCAAGAACACAGCATCCATGGAACCAGACAACATCCCAGGCTGTGTTTAACATGAACTACAGAATTAACTGGCACCTCGCCTAAGTGCCATGTTCAATCATAGCCTCACCTCAGGCTTTGTGCCTGCTGAATGGTGCACAGCAATGGTTATCCCACTTCACAAGGGGGGAGCGATTATGGACCCCGGTAACTACCACCCCATTAGCCTGATGCACCTGGTCTGCAAGGCCATGGAACATATCATCATGGAACTTGCAAACAAAGACACTGGTAATTTCCAAACTCTGGACCCCACCCAATTCGAATTTGTAAAAGGCAGATCATGTCTCCTAAACCTGATAGACTTCTTTGAAGCAGTCACCAAAGCCATAGACGAGGGTCTATCTAGATCTTGCCAAGGCTTTCAACACCATCCCCCACAATGGAATTATAGATAAACTCATTAAACTAGGTATAAATCCTTATGTCACAAGATGGGTTGCCAACTGGATCACTGACAGAACCCACACTGTGAAAGTAGCAGACGCCAAATCCAACTTCAGACCAGTGACAAGTGGAGTACCACAGGGTTCAGTCTTGGGTCCTCTCCTGTTTGGTATCTACTTCTCTTAAGTGCATGCTAACACAGAAGGTCTTTGGCTAATGAAGTTCACAGATGACTGCAAACTAGGAGCCATAATCGAAACTCCTAATGATGTGGACATTCTACAAAAGGGCCACACTGAGACAGATGCCTGGTGTCAAAGCCATGGCCTCAAGCTCAATGCCAAAAAGTGCACTGTCATCCCTTTTGGTAAAAACTCTGTACCCATGAACTACAACATAGGTGGTAGTATACTTAACACCAAAAGTCTAATAAGAGATCTTGGGACACAGGTGGACAGTAGTCTCTCATTTGATAATCACATCACCACAGTAGTCAGGAAATCCTTCTACATGGCACACCTCATTACAAAAGGTTTCTCATCCAGAAAAAAAGAGGTCATTGTTCCCCTCTACTCATCACTCATTATACCCATTATAGAATACAACGCCCCTTTTGGTATGTACCTCACAAGACATCTACAACAACTGGAATGGCCACAGAAATACTTCACAAAGAGGATTACCGGCCTCAAACAGATGCTCTGCGCAGACTATCTCAAAAACTCCAGCTTTACTCTGTTGCATATCGCCTACTCAGAGGGGATCTCTGCCTAACATACAAAGCTATGTCAAACCCAGAGCTGTTGGACATGCTCCACTTAAAGAAATCCCAATCCCTCCAAGCTACATGCTCTAGGGACCTAAACCTTGTCACCACAATAAGCAGAACATGCCAGAGGGATTGATTCCTGTCCCAGAGACTTCCCGTACTCTGGAATAAACTACCTATCTATATCAAACAAAGCTCCTCATTAGCACTCTTCAAGAAAAATCTTGATGATTGGATGGGAAATAGAAAATTCACCCCGGGGATCACTTCTGTGGCTCTGCTCAACAGTGGCAAAGGAAAATTATTTTCTTGGATGGCAAAAGCCAGGGTACCTTTTTGGCTGGGCTTGTATAGGCCCCAGGGCTAATAGCCTAGTACCTACCTACCTATGAACCTATGATAAACTTGTAAGAATTTACTATAATCTGCTCCTGAAAGGTTTTCCGTTGACTAGTGTAATTTGAGTCAATCCTGAGTATAACAGTGTTAAAATTTGCCAATTAGAATAGGATCCTACATCTGGGAAGGTAATACCACCATGTTCCCATAATCTCATATGATTTCTTTAAGCAATTCTGGGCTTTTTAGGTTACCATAAGACCAAAGGTAACATTTTTTCCACTTTCTTTAAAAGGTTTTTGTCAAGTATTAAAGCCATTGTATGCAATATATGCATAATTTTGAGTAATATAATAATTTTAATAAGTACTAACCTATCCTCAAAAATAAGGAAAAGCATCATCACATTTTTAGTAACACTTCTTTAATTGTTTTTTCAAAATTATTATTAATAAACCTATTCACATTTTGATAGAATTTTTTTGTTCCTAAATATTTTTGTTCTTTTCCTTTCCAATTATATTTATCTTTAAACTTACTATCTAGTAACTGATTTAACAATAAAGTTTCAATTTTATTATTATTACATTTCAGCAGCATTACTTCTTGGAATGTTTCAATGTCCTTTTCTATTCTTTCGATTGAATAATTTAAATCTCTTGCAGTTCATAAAATATCATCTGCAAAAAGTTGTATTTCAGAATGACAAACCTTGTTAATTGAGAATCTATAATTTTTCATTGTTTCTTATACCATTAGCTAAGGGATCAATAACTAATGGCAATAGTAGAGGGGACAATGGACTTGTATAAAGTAAATCCTTGAGACATGTAAGATCCTTTTTTAACATATGCTGTGGAGATTCTATACAGGTATTTAATATTCCAATAAAATGTTTTGGAATTGTAAATTATTCTATTTTTAATGAGTAGTTCCAATCTACAGAATCAAAAGTTCTCTCGATATCTAAATTAATCAGGATTAATTTATTGATCATTTATTTTGTTAAATCTAAGATAATTACTACCATCTTTATATTATCATATGTTAATCTATTAACTATAAATCCTGTTTGATGCTTATTAATTAATTTCCCTACTATATCTCTTAGTCTTGTAGTTTAGATGGACATAAATATTGTAAAGTCTACATTAAATAATGAAATAGGTCTATATGAGGAAGCTGATTTAAAATCCTTTCCTTGAATAGGTATAGTTGAGATTACAGAGCATTTCTATGAAGAAGGAATTATTTTCTAACTCTGAATTATCCCAAAAATGTCATTCTGTCATTCTAAAGTATTTAATGGAAGCAGACTATAAAATTCCATACTTAAGCCATCTAATCATGGACCTTTACCAGCTTTCCTTTTTTAAAACCTTCTCTAACTTCTATTAGAAAACTAGGTTTATTCAACAGAAATATTTGTTGGTCATTAAGTTTATTAGTAACATTTTCTTTAAATACTTGTCAATTTTATAATCATCAGGATTATTATATTTATCCTTATTAAGATACTCATGGATTTTTTTAAATATTAAGTATTTCTTCTGCGTCTGAAGTAAGATTATTAGTGCAAGGATTTGGGATATTATTGATCTGTGCCTGTTTGCTTAACATCTTACTTCTATTAGTTAATATTAGTTTCTTGAAGTAGTTGCATAACTGTGTTGTCTCCATTTTATGTGCTAAAACTGATATTCTGTCATTTTTAATGATTTCAGTATGGTCTAATTTCTTTGTTTGTTTTCAGACATTGCTTTGTATATGCTGTCCTGTATTTCTAACATTTTTTTCCCACTCTTTCTTTTTATCATTAGCCTATCTTTCCATTTTATTTTTAATATGCACTTTTAAGGAGGCCCATGATATGACTTTACTAACTTGGCCATTATCACTAAAAGATAAAAAGAAATCATGATTTTTTCCCTTAAGGTTTCTCTTAAATTCTTTTAATTTCATTTCATATATATATATATATATATATATATATATATATATATATATATATATATATATTTGATTCTATAAATAATCATAAATGCCCTTATATCTATTAATATATTAATTCTTACTACATTATGATTAGATAAAAGACAAGGCATGTCTTTAAAATAATTTACTTTATCAAATAAATCTGCGGAGATAAAAATCATATAAATTCTAGTTTGCTTGCCATGTGCATAAGAAAGGTGTGTGAAGAACAATTACTTATCTTTTGCTTTTACTATTAAATTAAATTAATTATTATTACTAATTCATCTGTTTAATGTTTTAGCTGATGTCAGAATTTTAACTTTCTTCTGTTCACTTAAATCTTCTATACTAGACATGCAGTTAAAAACCTCTGCTAAAATTAAACTACCCCTCCAATGACTTTTTAGTAAGAGTTAATGATCTTTAGCCACTCTTGTGCCTATTCCAGGTATCTGGTAAAAAATAGCTAATGTATAGTTTTGCCAGTGTATTTAATGATTACAAATGTATACATCCTTTTGGGGTCATTACTGGATTTCATTACCTTAGACATTACAGTACATTTTCTTCAAAGTCTACCAGTTCCTCCACTCTTTTTGTTAAAAGAAGCAGATTATAACATTTTGTAACCCATGTTATTTAATTATGTTATATATGTATCTATTAACTGAGTCTCTTGAAAGAACATATATGTCTTCTATTTAATTTTGGATATCTCATTAATGATTTCCTTTTGTCACCATTATTTAAAGCATTTACATTACTAGGTAATAGATTAAAACTATCAATATTGTGAATTCATAAAGATTTATTTTAAAAGATACTATGAACCATTTATCTGCCATGTTAATTTAATTGTAAATAAGACACTAATGCATTCCTCCAACAGGATCTTAACATTCCACAGTTTTTGAAATCTTCCTTTCTATAAACTAAACTACTAAAACTCATAAATAACAAAAACAAGTCAACTGTAACTGTATATATCACTAATAAAACACATTCTACCATGTATACCAAATTCCTAGTTTACCTTTTGAATAGACAAACTATTATACTATCTCCCTCTACCTACCAATGCCTAAAAGTTTATCAAAAAACTAGCCAAAAGCTACTGTGACTTATTAATAATTAATATATATATATATATATATATATATATATATATATATATATATATATATATATATATATATATATATATAATAACATACTGTTCAATTAGTTATACATTTTGAAATTTAGAACTATTCTATTATCACCATCACTACATAAAAGTTTAATAATCCTCTTCTGTTAATCACAAATATTATAGAATCTAAACAGTGTATAATATACCAGTTTATGTAATAATAGTCTAAATTATCCATTAAGTATTCCTAAATTGTTTGCTCATTCACCATTATTACAACTAAGTCTCTAAATAAGTAAGTAGAACAGATTGGGACCTGAAGGATTAAAAATATATGCAAGCTTATAGATGAGAGACAATCTTGTCATACTAAACTACTATATAAAAGGAAAATAAAGGCACATATATACTCATCATGGTTTAAGGTATGAACATATTTTACAGATTTAACAAATGCTCTGAATTAATTTTGAAAGTACAGTTGGCTCTATGTTACAATTGTGTAACACTCTTAATATGATAAATATCAAAACATCTAAAAATCTTTAGCTTATTAAACTAATTAATAAAATAAGTACAATACTGAAGTCAAAGAGAATGTATTTCTATTTCTATAGTGTCAGAAAAGAAAAAAAAAAAAAGCATTTGCAGTCTGTATTGTATTCCAGAGTTACAATGTACATAATTCATACCCCATGCTCTCTTCCCGGGTTTAAACAAATAGAAAAATGTACTCTGCTTTCTATAAAACTGGGTGTACGGATTCAGCAATATAACACTCAAATTTCATCTCTGACCTATGAATTATTTCTGGTAGTCTTATTGAATCTAATAACATACAAAATGCAAAAAGCTTCAAATGTCACAAGTCCAAGCTTCAAATTGCAGCTTTCAGAATATTTTCAAATATTTTTATTCAAGTTTCTCTGTAAATTATATGAGATAATGTGCATTCACATTTCTGTCATATGCAGATATATGCAAGACATATAATTCTTGCAAGCAGTTTGGTACTTAAATATATTTGTTGTCTCTTATTTGCCTACTAATACTTTACCTTATGGTGTATAACTTGCATTTCTAAAATCTTCCACCAAAGAGCTATTTAATCAGCTGCTCTTTGTTAGAAATTACAATATGTATATATCTCTTAACTTACTGATACTGCTCTGTTATTAATCTTGCATAGTATATATTTTATTCCTTGTGCATTTGCATATTATTCATAAGATGATTACTCTTTAATTGTAGTATTACAAACAATCTAGACTATATATAAAATAATATGTGATTGTTTATGTTAAATGTGTGTTTTCTCCATTATGAACTGCTGTTCTGATTTAAGCTTCATATCCTGTCATTAAAATTTGATTACATGTGAAAATGACAACTCACAGCACAAAAGAGCTGCTACTTTCTTCTGTAAGTTTCTCATACTTCTTAATTCTTTTGAACTCTTATAATCAGTAGCAAACATCTAATTTTAAATCTTTTTCATTAGAATCTGTAGGTTATTAGCATACAGCAAAATGTAACCAAAATACATGTCAGCAACAACACAATATAAACATTACTATAGATTTTGTTTTACCAATTCTTCACTTCTAAATGTTTTAAAAATGTTATTTTGAATATATCACATATATACTTGAAAAAAGAAAAAGAAAGCTCCTTCCTGTTTACACAGACATCAATGATGCAATTTAACCTAGATTTTCTTCAAAACAGCTCAAGGAGTATGTAGGTAGCAAGGCAAGCATGAGTCAAGCATCTTTACACAATTTAAACATTCTTCTGTTCTCAAGCTTTTTTTAAGTGTTAATTGTTTCATAAACAACCCATGAAAGGAATGGGTTACACTTAAACAAAGAAAACAAAATCACCAGCACTTTAACACTTCTAATTAGCATATTACTTGGATATGATATTCAGATAACCAAGCACTGCACATACTAAGTAAAGTTAAAAAAGTAAACTAAATAACTTATATTGTCTTTGAGTTACAAATTCTATTGCTTAAAATATAATGATAATCTCTTACAGAAAGTATTCATTTTACACTGAGAAATACATTTACAAGTTTTGTGAAATTAAATATATTAAGTCTGTCACTGTACATTTAGTAAAACAGTAAAACTATTTATATTCCATACCATGAAAACTGTTTTAACTTCAAATATAGATACATAATAGCATATGTTTTGAAGCTTAGAACCCAGTACAAACCATTTACTTAAAGGGTTAATGCATTATTTCAGAAAATAAAAGTCCTGCAATCAGAGAATAAAAGTCACTTGTTTTTAAGCATTTTAATTTTAAAATCAGTTCTCCAGGAATTTGGCTCACTTGTTTCTTGGGGGGATATACTGTTCTTATTCATTTCTTCAGTATCATTAAGGATTTAAATTTTGTTAACAAAAGTGGATGCCTCCACCAGTGTGTCAACTATTTCAGTTCCTTCAGAAAGAAATTATTTGATCTTTGTAGAAAACATCAAAGTGGCTACAATATTCTTCTTTTCAAGTTAATTAATCAGTGATAAACAGGACTTTTAATTATTACTTTACTGGGATAATCAGTGTCAAATCTGACTGCATGACTACATGTTCACCTGTTTCAGTAGGTGGGTTGGACCATGATGTTTTTAATATTTGATATTTGTTTCTAAGCTGGACATAAACTTAACTATAATCAAATGTGGTGGTGAGTTTTTCTTCTTTGAAGGTGCTCTCAGGGATCAATGTGGCTTTTCAATTCCAAAAGATAAAGGTTCAGTTACATGTAATGTTTTATATGGCCAGGTTATCAAGAAGTTTATTAGATTGTCTCCCTCATTCTTTTCATGTATACCATAAATTTTAATGTAATTTCATCTCAGTCTATTTTTTTAATGGTCAATTGTATCTATTAGCCAGTTATTTTGTTTTAAAAGAAATTCAGCCTGAGACTCACCTTCAGCTACTCTTCCTTCATGATCATTTAAAGATTCTTCCATACAACTGATTTGTGCACTTTTTCGTTTCATAAAAATTTCAAAAATACACATACAAAGATTGAATTCCTGCGACAATCTCAATCTAGCCGGATAAGCTTTCAAGTCAATTTAAGAGAATAAACCTAGTCCTTGATCTATGATCTCATATTTTCCTAATTCAAAAGTTGAAAAATAACTACTAAAGACTTCCTAAAAATCTTCATCTTAGGTTCATAGGTTCATAGGTTCATACTAGGCTATCTGCCCTAGGGCATTTATAAGCCTAGCCAGAATGTGTTTGGCTTTCGCCACCCATTTTAAATTTATTTTGCTATGCCCTTTTTCGAGGTTAGTATACTGTGCCTCTGTCTAACAGTGACACAGAAGTGATACCCGGGGTAAACCTACGGATCTCCCATCCACTCATCAAGATTTCTCTTGAAGAGAGTCAATGAGGGACTCTGCCTAACCTGGACTGGGATTTTATTCCAGAGTGAAGGGAGCCTCTGGGTTATGAATCTGTCCCTCCAGCATGTCCTATTTATTTCAGTGCTGAGGTTCAAGTCTCTTGAGCGCGTAGCTCGATGGGATTTGGATTTTCTGAGGTGCAGCATGTCCATTAATTCCAGGTTGGACATGGCTTTATACGTCAGGCACAGATCGCCTCTGAACAGGCGGTATGCCACTGAGTAGAGCTGGAGTTTCTTTATCGGGCAGCATATGGCATCTGTTTGAGCCCTTTGATCCTCTTGGTGAGGTACTTTTGGGGTCTTTCCAGTTGCTGCAGGTGTCTAGTAAGGTACATCCCAAAAGGGGCATTGTACTCAATTATGGGCCTGATGAGGGATGAGTAAAGAGGCACGATGACATCCCCTGATCTAGATGTGAATCCCTTCATGATTAGGTGGGCTATATAAAATGTTTTTCTAACCACTTTGGCCACGTGGTTGTCAAATGAGAGATTCCTATCAACTTGGGTCCCCAGGTCCTTAATTACTTCTTCTGTACTTAATGGATTACCACCTATGTGGTAATTTGTGGGCACTTTGTTTTTGCCAAAGGGGATGACTATACACTTTTTGTCATTTAGCTTGAGGCCATGGCTCTGGCACCAGTTGTCTGTTTCTATGAGGCCCTTTTGGAGGATGCTTGTGTCGGCTGGAGAGTCGATTATGGCGCCCAGTTTGCAGTCATCTGCGAACTTGGTCAGCCACAGTCCTTCCGTGTTGGCCTGTACCTTTGAGAAATATATACCAAACAAGAGAGGTCCCAGGACTGAGCCTTGTGGGACACCACTTGTAACTGGTTTGGAGTCTGTCATGGCTCCAGCAATTCTAACCACGTGGGTTCTGTCCTTGAGCCAATTTGCAATCCATCTAGTGACATAGGCTCACCAGCTTAAATATAAACCCCTATCTATAATGCCCGAGTGGGGTATTGTATCGAAGGCTTTTGCAAGGTCCAGGTAGGCTGTGTGGACCACCTTCCCCTCGTCAATGGCCTTGGTGACTGTTTCAAAGAAATCAACCAGTTTAAGAGGCAGGATCTTCCCTTAACAAAGCCGAACTGGGTAGGATCCAGTGTTTGTAGGTCCCCAATATCTTTATTTATGAGGTCCATGATGATCCTTTCCATAGCTTTGCAGACCAAGCTAGTCAGGCTTATGGGGCGATAGTTTCCAGGATCCGGTGAGGCACCACCTTTATGGAGAGGGACCACTGTTGCTGTACGCCACTCTTTGGGCACATATCCTGTAGTAAGGCTGAGATTGAACAGTAGTTTTATGTTTGGGTTTAGGTCTTCTTGGAGTTCATGTAGGACGCAGCCCGGGACACCGTCTGGTCCCATTGATGCTGTGTTTTTTGCTTTGGAGAGGGCGGCTCTTACCTGAGCATCTGAGATGTCAGGGGGTCAGCACTCTGCTGGGATAGATATTTGCCCTTTTGGTGGGGAGGGGGGGGGGTTGTGCTGAACCTGTCAGCTAGGATGTTGGCAATGTCTGTAGGTTGGGTGTATTTTTTGTCATTTTTGACTAATTCTGAGCATATCTGGGAATTACCATCCAGGTTACTAACATAACTAAAGAAAGCCTTGTGATTATCCTTAGTGTCCTGTGCAATTTTTCTCTCGAAGCTGGCCTTAGACAATTTTATGTGTGCCCGTAGTTTTTTGCTAATACTGATCAGTGATGCCTTCCCTTTTTGGGATTTTGCTCTATCATTTAGTAGCTTCCTCCTTCTATTGTATAGTTTGTTTATGGCTGGGGTCCACCAGACAGGACGTCTGCCTTTGGAGGATTGGGTCTTGGTTTTATTTGGGATCGCATGATCCATGCATTCCTGAAGGTGTTCATAGAATGCGTTTATAAAGGATTCTGTGGTCTGGGCCGTATTTTCCACAGGCCCGGGGGCTTTGAAGGATTCCACCTCAGTTTTGAGGAGTGTGAAATTTGCTTTAGAGAAGTTTTTCTCTGTGGTTTTCTGGGCAGGGGGTGGGATCGGGATGTGAATATCTAGTGAGATTAGTTTATGGTCTGATCTTACCAGTGAGGGATACACTTCTGGTCTGGAGCATAGAGTCCCCATGTTGGTGATTATCTGGTCCAGTATGTTTTCCCCTCTTGTGGGAGTGGTAACAAGTTGTTCCATAGCATTTGAGTTTATAAATTCTAGGAACCTTTGGGCTAGGGTGTTGGAGCTAGAGTAATGCTCCCAGTCTATGTTTGGGTAGTTGAAGTCGCCCAATATAATGGTGTTTGGAGAGACCTTCATATTTTCTAGTGTTCTCAGGAAGGCCGAGTGGGGTTCCTGGGTTTGGGAGGGTGGTCTGTAGCAGGCTATAAACTGGAAGGCAGTTTTACCCACTGTTAGTTGCACATGGATAGTCTCTGATGCTTCGTGCTTTGCCAGCAACCTGGAGGTGTGGGTATCTTTGATGAATATCGATACTCCCCCTCCTTTCGTGGTTCAGTCCAAGTTTGGGGCTGAAAAGCATGGTATGAGGTATAACCTGGTAGTGCTGGGGTGCTCTCGGGAGCCCTGAACCAGGTTTCTGTTACTGCACAGATATCGATGTTCTCCATGCTAAGGAGAGTTTCAAGTGCGTGCATCTTGAGGTTTAGACTTCTGGCATTGAGTAGCATTACTCTTAGTTTCTTATCCCTTGTGATACCTATGGAGGTGGGTTTGTCTTTTGAGCCTTGCCTAAAAAAGGCACTATGGGGGTAGCAAGAGCCTTTGCCAATATCCGAAAGCCCAGGGATGACAGGTGCAAGCCATCCCTAGCGAAGCATCGTGGCTTGTCGAGCATATCATCCCAAGCTGACAGGCATTGGATCCCCTTTGAATGACACCAGTACTTAAGCCAATTGTTGAAATTGATCATCTTGTCTTCATACTGTGGCATAATTCTTGGTGAGGGTAAGATGCTACTCAAGGTCAGGGTCATACCAGCCTGGGCTACATGCACAGAGACCTCCTTTATGTCTCTTTTCATGTAGTCCAGGGAGGTACGTCTCAGATCATTCACACCAGCATGGACAATGACTGAGTCATATTTGTACTTGCCTTGGAGTGACCTGAGTGCTTGTGTTATGTGGCAGATCCTAGCGCCCGACAGGCTGCTCACCGTGACCCTCTCCTTGATCAGCCTGGTGAGCGGAACGTCAGTGTGCCTGACGATAGAGTCACCTATTACAAGTGTATCAGGTGTGTTGTTTAGTCTTAAGGGCTGTGACTGTTCGGCACACTGGCTTTGTGAGATATGTGCTGCACGTGTTTTGTTTTGGGGTAGCAACTGCTTGGGTGTCTGCTTTAGAGGTCTCTGCTGCTTTGGAAGATCTTTATTTAGAGCCTCTGAGTATGTTTTTGTGTGATTATGTGTTTGGTTTGCTGTCGTGGTAGGTCTATGTGAGACTGGAATTGTAGTGAGTGTGGTTGCCTTCTCCTCCTGACTGGTTATGCCAGTACTGAGTTGAGAGAGCTTAGCCTCCAGTTTTGCTAAATGGTTGCATCTCTCACATGTGTTGGAAGTTGTTGGGAGGAGGAGAGGGTTGTCTGTGTACATGAGGCAGTTGTAACATTGCCTCAAGATTCCCAGATTCACCAGCTGGACCGGAGAGGAGATTGACAACTCACCTTTGGACATGCTAGAATAATATTGGGAATTCCTTAATAATTGAAAACCAGGGCCAGTGAGTAGTGCTTTTAATTTTTAGTGCTGACTTATATAATTGCTTTAGTGAGCAAGTGCCAGGTAACTTAAGTGCAATGTGTTACAGGTAACTTAAATGCAAAAACGACAAGCAGTAACTTTCTTTCAAGTGAAACAAGGAAATAAGTACAGTAAGCAATGCAGATATCACTAGTGATCCATCCTTTGAATTAGAAAAATATGAGATCGTAGATCAAGGACTGGGTTTATTCTCTTAAATTGACTTAGAAGCGTGTCTGGCTAGATTGAGTTAATCAGCTGGAGTTCAATCTTTGTATGTATATTTTTTACGTTAGCATCACCTTTGTGATTCAAGCTCAGAGAAGTATTGGGAAACAGAAAAACAGAACAAGAGAATCCTCAGTGCTTATTTTCTGATTCATAATAATTTCCAAATGTCCCATCTTCTTTCTGGACTCTTCTTTGAAACATTCTATTTTTGGTATCCAGTTTGCCCATTTTAAGTAATATATCCTGTATACTTGATATCATTGACTGGATGTCTTTTTTCAACACAAGAATCCTGAGTACCATTTCTTTAGTGACTTATGTTAAAATCTCTTCTCTTTTAAACAAGAAGTTGAAATTCTGACAGGAAAATTGAAGGTTTTGAAAAAGTTGAAACTATAAATCTTTTCTTTGACTATTAGTAAATAAAATTAGCTAACAGGCAGCTACAAAATTTTAATTTTTTGATTATATTTTCTATCAGAGAAAAGTTTTCAGTCATAGAGCTTTCATCATTTGCTGATCTCATTTACCCATATTGGCCACATACACCTCTCAAAGGCAAGTTTCCTGATTCCAGGGACTCAAGCATCTTGTAGCCCATGTGGTCAGCTGCTTGCACTCAAACTCAAATATGAGTTTAGCTGAGCAGTTGCCACGCTCATCTGTTTGCATCCCAGGAAAGGATATGCTCACAAAATAGTTACATCAGTAAGGAGGGCAGGGAAAGGACATTAAGTTTACAGAGGCAGAAGGGGATTTTAGGTTAAGAAAAACAATGTGGAGTTCAGTGTTAGGAAGGGCAAGAGGATTTTATGTTTAAAGATTGATTGAATGTTTAGCTTTAGAGAGGGGAAGGGGATTTTAAATATAGGCAGTGATCAAGACTTTAGGTTTATGCAGGAAAAGGGAATTTCAGACTTAGGGAGTGATCAACAATTTAGGTTTTGGAGACGAGGGGTTGTTAGGTTTAAGGACTGAGCAGGACATTAGGTTTAGGGAGGTAAAGGGGATTTTAGGCTTAGGGAGAGATCAGGACTTTAGGTTTAAGGAAAATTCAGGAACTTTAGGGTTAGAGAGAGGAATGAGATTTTAGATTTTAGAAGTAATCAGTATTCTATGTTTAGGGAATCAAAGGAGATTTTAGGTTTAGGGATTGATCAGAGACTTTAGGATTAGGGACTGAGTGGGACCTGTTTAGGGTTATGATCAGGTTTCCGTTAGAGCTGGATAGCTAAGGGAAATGAAATTAGTGAGAGTTCGAGTTTTTGCCTAAATGATTGAATGGTAGTAAGGAAGCAAATATCATGTGAGCAACAATAGTAAACTTGTTTAGAACATAATATAGCAAATCCTAAAGGTCAACACTATAATACTACATGCTACAAATATCAGGTTATTAATAATGGAATGAAATATTCAACTTGCAGATGAGGTAAAATACTGCTTTGTCTTACATGTCAGTAAAACAACATTGTATGACCAAAATTACTAAAGAGGAAATTAAAGAAGTACAGTGTCAGTTACATGATAACCCTAACAGACTTTTATGTGGTAAAGAAAAGTCATTAATGAATGTAACCAAATCATCTAATACTGTACATAACTCTCTATATTGAAATAACATAGTTAAACAAGGGAACCACATCTCACTATTACTGACATCCATTCAGAAGTCAAACTCATTTAAAATAGAACTAAGACTTCATGTATGTTATCAAATGATCTGCTGCCATATATCTCCCGGATAAAAATTCCACTGTTGCCTTCAGATTTCATATCTTCAGACTCAATGATCTGTTTACCAAAGACTTGCAGTGTGTTACTGGTATGGTCTTTATTGAGAATCCTATACTCCATAACCATTCTTTACTGATACCTGAATAGTATTACTAGTATCTAACACCTGCATATATTGTTTTTGACACTCACCCCCACCTCTATACTTCTAATATAAATCTTATGATAGCCACATATTTAATTCCTTATAACTTGCTTTATAACCCACCACTTAACTACTATATTAACATTACTTCCCTACCTAGTTCCTTCCTCACCTCCATGTATTTGAATTGTTAAGAACTAATCATGTGATCTATTATCTATTTGACAAGCTTACTAATACACTTCAAGATTATCAATATTCAATGTCAACTAGTGCATAAGTATCTTTTATACTGCACCAGTGGCCTTTATTTCATATGAATGTAATCTAATAAGCAAATGTATGTGCCATTGCTAATGTATATTACTTAATATCTGTTCATGTACATTACTGAATGTCAGTTTTAAAATATTTGTAAAATGGTGAATCTTTCCTCAACAGGCCTCCTCTGAAAATATTTTTTAACTACACCCATTCAGACAAACTCTTTTAATGAAAGCAAAATAAAATAAAACTAAAATAAAATGATACTGAGTGAGAAGGACAAGAATGAGAAGGATGGTATGATTTTGTACATACATACTCTCACTATAATTTCCCAAGAATGATGATAATCAGTGCAGTGTATAAAGGAGAAAAGGAGGTGCAGGAAGAAAAAACCTTGCAAGCACAGTGGTTTTGTTTCTAGTGTTTAGAGACTCATTAGAATTTAGGCCAATTTGGATAAGTTGCGTGTTACAATTTTGTGGAAGAGGGTGTAGAAGGCATAGTCTTTGTCTAAGAAAGTGGAGTATTTATAGGAGTCCTTTAGCATTGTAAGTTGTACTGGAAATGATTTATAATCTGTAAGATATGCTAATGGTAAAAATCACTGCTACTAAGATATTAGCAAAACTATCTGGCAAATTTCAATTATTTGGTAATAGATTTGCAAGCAGCTGGTTTGAATGTTAACTGTATGACTACAGTGAGCACAGGCAGACCATCAGCTTTATATATATATATATATATATATATATATATATATATATATATACATATATATGTATATATATATATATATAGGGTCTATATTATGACAACGAAAAGACAAAACTGCGAACACTTACATGAGCAAAAATGCTGGTAATCAAACTTGCTATTGTGGGGGCTGCACCCCCCACACCACCCTGCTAACTATATATGACAACTCTGAGGTCACACTACAGTGAGGAAAGGGCAGATATCACACTCCTCACTGTAACATGACCCCACAATCACACTTTCAATTCCCGGCATTTTCACTCATGTGAACATTCGCGGTTTTGCCTTTTCATTGTTATAATATAGACCCTATATATATATATATATATATATATATATATATATATATATATATATATATATATATATAAAATTATTAATCATCTTAACTGTGGTACTCTAACCTGAAAATGAGAATCTTTTATGACAATTTGACTTCTTTCATGTAATATTTGTAATTTGTTATAATTTGTTACTTTTTTATATTTCGGAGCTTTTCTCCCCGGGCCTCCACTGAAAATGGACAAAGTCCAGCTAGATTTTCCCGGTTAACAAATGTAAAATAAAATAAATAAATAAAACAAATATATCAGTGTTCATAGTATAAGAGACAGAGCAAACTGAACCCATCTCATAAAGTCAGTTGTTCAAATTCTATCAGTCTCACCTTGTTTAAGTAATTAAGTAATACAGAGCCAGCATTCCTGGAGTGGAAGTTGGTCACCAAATCCAAGCCAGCTTGTAAAGAACTACAGAAGAATTGCACCCTGTTGATTCAGGTTGATTCAATAGAATGGATTTGTCTGATGGTGATTCTAACTTCAGAGTGAATAGGCTGAGAAGTTGTAACTGTCCAGATAAATGTAACAAACTTTTTTCCTACACCAAGCTTCTGGGGATTGGCGATGAGCATCTAACCAAAATACAAACAAACTGTTGATTTTGCCTTTACAATTAAAATACCACACACACTAATAAGCAAAAGTAATGTCACAGTACTGAAACTCCTCTAAAAAAATGGATTGCACATATGCAGATAGAGCAAAAACAAAGCAGAGGTGCTTCTTTACAACATCCAGTTCAACAAGAAAAAAGAACAGAAGGATCTTTTCTTTAACACAGGAAAAGGATATGAGTAAAAACAGTAGTTATTCTTAGCACAGGACAAGGATATGATTACTAAACAGTGGTCCCATTGCTAAACCCTGTACAAAAGCCTGTGGATAAACAAGAGGGATGAGACAGAGCATAGATTACTTAAGCCATTAAAAAATTATGAGGTTCTTATCTATTGATCTATTCTAGTACAGTTTCATGCTGGACATATAAAAGAGGGGAAGGGCAGTGTCAAATATGTTAGATACACCAGTGCAAAAGATATGTGTGAGATTTTAATCATCCATTACTTTGAAGTAGTTGTGATGACCAAAGGAGTATATGGTTGCCACCTGTTCCTCTTTATAAAAGAAAACCTATGCTTGGTTGGGAACGTCCTACAAAAACAAAACAAAACAAAACAAAACAAAAAACAAACAAAAAAACAAAAACAAAAAAAGCATGAAAAAAGGTAGATACCCTGATGAATTATGACAAACAATATATTCTAAGTTTCATGTAATAGTTTCAAGCAATGTTTTTTTTTAAATCCCTTAACTCCTAATATTATATAAAACAATAGAAACAAATCAAATTCCGCAAAAGTGAGTTTTTATTTTTGGAAAAATGTGAAATGAGGTCAGTTAGTGTGAGTATAGACAGTCCTGCAAAATCTTAACGCCCCATAAAAATATCACTTTGTGCATTTGAAAAAGAGTTATCCCTAAATGAATAGTAGTGTCACATTGTTTTTTTTTTTTTTTTTAAGCCATGTGGTTTTGCTTAGGCCATAATGTATGAGAAGAAGTGATTCATCATCCATTGCAAGAATTTTCAAAGGCTGAGCTCAGAATGAAGAGAAATGAAAGTAGCCTATAGAAGATGGAAGTTGTTACAATACTTCAAGTAACTGCAGAACTGCTGGTATCTTCTAGAGGCAAATTAATTCATTAGCTGATTAGGTAGTATTCACAATTTAGCAGAGTTAGATGGCTCAAAAGCTGTTGCATGCTGAAATTAATTCTCAAGCAATTCTACTTCTATCGATCTTATGTTAGGAACAGACTCTCTTACAAGCTTTATTCATTTTAGTAACAGTGACAGTAAGAAACAAAAAGGAATGGGCAAAACCAACAGAATGTTAAAAAGCAGAGGTACAGTAGAAAGAAAAATGGATCTAAATGAATGAGCTGCAAACAATCATGAAATGGTGCTTGATTTTGTGAGGCTGAATACATTCATTACTAGTGAGAGTAAAATAATCTTAAGAGTCCTGCCTCTGAGACCATTTTGTCTCTTTCCAAAAGTATTTAGGCCCCTGGTAAAGTTAATTTTTTTTGGGTGGGAGAGTGGGCAAGTTTTTTTTTTTATCTACTATTATACACAGTCCAATCAGAAAGAATGTTTGTTGCTTACAAATGCAAAAAGTTTTACATTGATTCTTGAATGGACTGTAAAGGCCTTGAGAGACCAGTGCCAAATTGCTGTCCTTCTGTGACAGCAACTTTATTTTGCTAAACAGTTCTCCAGCCCATTATTACAATTATGACACATCTACCCAATGTAAACTTAGTTCAAAAACTAAAGGCAGTTGCTATATCAAAAGGTGTTCCAAAACTGTATTAAAATTACAAAAAACAATCCACATATTTTATTATTTCAAGAAATAAGACTAATTAATATATCAAAAAGTGTTTCACTATAGTTTGCTGGCAACACAAGTACTTATTTATTTGATTGTTTGCTTTTGTATCTGTTTGTTTACTTATTTGGTTATTTGCTTGTTATATGTTCATTCCCATTTCTTTCTTAATATTATGCATGGCAAGGACTTGTGGTGTTACTGCTATAGTTGTTAAATGACTACTGTTTGGTGTTGTGTCATTCAAAGTAACATTCTTCAATCAATCTTTATGTACACCAATATTATGACTCCAGAAATGTACTGATTCAAAAGTTAAGCCAGTTTGAAATAGAACAGCTAGAAGTGCAGCACAGCACAACGTAGCATAAATGCATAGAGTTAGCCTATCCACTGTGGTTTGAGATAAGCTAATAGGAGATAAAAATCCAATCCAAAAAAGAATGATTACCTGTAGGGGTGATTTGCCTAATACAGCTTCTAACTTGTTGAATCAGTGTAAACTCTGATAGTGAATTATCAAGCTGATTTGCAGTAATGAGGGTTCTGATAAACATTAAGGTCACCTTAGTTGCGACAAAACTGATTTTTTTTATTTAGTTTTTTTTTTTTTTTAATGCTTAACATACTTTATTGTTCTTTTTTCTTGAAGAGATAAGACATATTCAGGTATTATAACAAAATAATAATAATGATAAAAGGATAACTAAAAAAAAGATGAACATGCTCAAACTAAGCACAACATATGCAAGGCCTAAACTTAATAGGTCACTCTATTAAATTTCCAAAAAACATTCTTCTTTAATTTTTTAATCAGATGCAAGATTTTGCAGAAATCAGTTAAAAAGATACATCAGTTTTGTCCAAGGATTATTGCTAATTTGTTTAGGATGAATTCTGAGTTCTATTACTTTAGTATCACCTAAGACAGTTTCTTTTAAGAAGGATACGAGGTCCTCCAAAAGTGGTGATATAGTTGATTTCTATTTTCTTGTAATACTTTTCTTTGATAACTCAAGAATAGTCTATAGCCAAAAGAAATTATCTTTTTCCAACCCATATCCATCATTTAAATTAAATAAGATTAACTACTTGGACAATGAAAATGCATTAGAGAATAAAGCTTTCAAAAATGATCAATATTCCACCAAACTTGATATAGAGAAGGACAATAAAAATGTAGCAAATCAGCCTTACATTCTTCAGACATCTCCAGCACTGTATATCAATGCTTCTATTAATGTTAACCATTTTATTTGGAGTTAGGAATGCTATATGTTGAAATTTCCATGTAAATATTTGCCGGTAATGGGACCAAGATAAATGTTTAATGGATAATAATAGTTCAGATTTATTCTCAGATGTTAAAAAAGAGGAGTGTCTCAGTGTGATTTTATTTATTTATTTAGTTGGCACATGTTTACTAGGAAAGTCTGACTGGGTCATAAGGTACCCATTTTCAGTGGAGGCGTGGGGAGAAAAGCTCCAGATACATATAGTTAACAGAATGAAAGACAAACGTAACAAAGTCATAACATTCATTAGCAAATATAAAAATAATACATTAGTTAGTCAGAATGAGAACTTAACAGACCTAATAAAGTCATAACATCCAAGCCAAAATTTGAAAAAAATACACATTAGTTTGTAAAATAAAAACACACCAGACTTGATAAAACCATAGTGTTATATGGAAAGCCTGATAATAGGAAGATACAATATTATTTACATAATGGATGATTATCATAACAATTATTAATGAAATATGGTAACATATTGTATTGATGACGGTGTAGGATAGTATGAGTAGAGAAGGGTAGGGTAGGGTGTGATAGAGTGCAGTAGGAATATATGTAGAAAAGGTATGGGTGCAACCTCAGGGGAGTATGTGTAGAAGAGAATGGAAGTAGAAAATGGTATAAGAGTGATATGGTTACAACATTTAATGTTATGTAAATAATTTAAAACGTCATATTTAAATTTATCTTGTATTCTATAAATATTTTATTAAGTTTTGAAATTAAAGTTTGTTTTATTATATATAATTTTATAAAAGACATATTAATCTGTGATTTTCTTTAAATTGTGAGTGAGTGAGTGAGTGAGTGACAAACCTAGTTCTTGTGTTTGTATTTTCACACTATGTAATAATAACCAATCATGGGGTTTAAATCATATTCTATAATAAATTGCTGGATATCTTTGACTTTTAGATTTTTTAAAACAATGTTGCCAACAAATACAATTCTTCATTTCCCAAATAGTGAATGTGTGAATATGAGTGTGGTTAAAATGTTTCCAGTGTTGTTAAATGGAAGTAAAGAATTAAACCAGATTTTAACATCTATACTAGAGTGACTTCTATGTTTAAATATCTTAAGTATAAATCTTAAATAAGTAGAGCTTGTAGGAGGGGAAATATTATACTGTATAAAATTGCAAAGATAATGCCAAAAGAAATTTTCTTGATTAGTTGAATTGATGTTACCCATTTTGTCATTGTTATTTTTAAGAAGAGTTAAGTATAATGTTTTCCAATTAGAATTACAATGTGTATCCACACAGTTTAAAATAATTTTAAAAAATGATGTGTTAATATAAGTATCAATATCTAAAAAATTGACTTATTCAAGAACTCATGGTCTTATATGATGAGATAATGCTATTCCAGATTTATTAGGAAACCAAAGGAATTTTAATAATTTGTTTATCTTATTAAGGTGATGTTTATCTGGAAAAACAGATGGGACTTGAATTATGTACAAACACTTAGACTCCAGTTAATAAATATGATTATTTTACCTATTTTTCAAAGGAAATAAGCTTGCTCCATTTAGAAATAAGAATATCTAATGTATTGATGATATTATCATAACTGATAGATATTATTTCATCTATGCACTTCAATAAGGTGATACTTAAGCATTCAAATGAAGAGACTTGTTTGCCAATAATATGATTCTTATGTATTTGACTTTTTCTTTTTATTTAGTATTATGAATTTAGGCTTAGATTGATTGAAGTGAAGACCAGAAATAGAGTGGAATAACTTTATTGGGGATTCTATTTTTAAAAGGGTTGATCTTGAATTAGAAAGAGTTAATAATACATCATCTGCAAACAGCATAATTTTAGAAGAGTAATGATTAAAAATATCTGTGCCAGGAATATTTGAATTTATTCCAATTAAAATAGCAAAAATTTCAATGGCTAAGGCAAATAGAAATAGAGATAATGTGCAACCCTGTTTAGTACATTTAGTCCAATAAAGCTATTCAGAAGTAAAGGGGCCAATTTTCATATAAGAATAATTCTTTTTATAAATATTATTTAAAAGTGAAATAAAACATGTAGTAAAATAAAATAATTCTAGAATTATAAATAAATAGTTTTGATTTAAAAATTAAATGCTATTTTAATGTCTAGACTAATTAACAGAGCTTTCTCATCTTGTTTATTCACAAAGTCTATAAGGGTTAATATACTCCTAATATTATCACAAGTTTGCCTTTGATGAATAAAACCTGTTTGACCAAAATTGATTATATGGGCTATGGGTACTTTTATTCTATCAGTAATAATAGACATGAAGATTTTGTAATCATTATTTAGAAATATGATAGGTATATAAGATGAGCAAAGTTGAGGATTTTTTCTTTTAATGTAGTAGCAATTAATTAATATTTCCAGTTAGGAGGGATCTTTTCTTGAGACTGAATGTTAATTGAAGCTTTATGAAAAAGGAAATAATAGAATGAGGAAATAGTTTATAAATTTATATTATTATTCCATCCATACCTGGAGATTTATTCCATTTTATTTTATTTTTAATTTTGTCTATAACTTATTTATAAGAGATTTGTTTCTGTAAATGAGCTTTTAATTATGACAGGAATGTTTTAATATTAAGAGAGGCAAATTCATTATTGAGTTCTTAACGTCAGAATTAGGGTCTTTGTTTTGAGAAGTATAATGGAATCTGAAAGCATCAAGTATGTCTCCAATGTCAGTAGTGTTTTTCTTATTTCTTTCATGTCTAACTTCTAGAATATTATTATTTTTATTTCATTTTAACTTTTTTTGATACATTCTGCGTATGTTTGGGTGATAATGAGTAGAAACTCATTTTTAATCTTTCTAGAGCCAAATTTGATTTATGAGATAAAATGTCAAAATATTGTTTATTTAATGTTTATATCATATGGTCAAGACCATAAGTTTGAAATCTTGAAACTTCAATTAAAAAAAAAACTTTTTTTACATTTACACAGGGAGGAAAGCACCCCTGCAAACCCATATCCCTCTTCTAATTAAATATACAAATTCCAAGATTGCACTTCAGTGAAGAGAACAGTAAATTTCCCATTCCTTGCTTTATGATAATCTCCATTTAAACCATTTGAAGTTTCAAAACTTTGAATCTATGGTCTCCACAATATGAAGTTAGAAGTTTTGAAGATATGAGATTTCAAAGTAGACCCTATATATATATATATATATATATATATATATATATATATATATATATATATATATACACACACATATATATATATATATATATATATATATATATATATATATATATATATATATATATATATATATATATAGATATATATATATATATACACACACACACACACACACACACTATATATATATATATATATATATATATATATATATATATATATACACACATTGATCTACTGCTTTTGGTCGAATTACATTTAGTCGAAAATTATTTAAGGCAGCCTACTTCACCAAATATGCATTTCACTAAAAAACAATTTGGTCGAATCCCATTTGGTTGAAAATGGAATATAGCCCCTGTTCCACTGCAGTGCGACCCTGGAATAAGAATATAAAGTAAGGGGCAGTGTGGGGGACATAGCCTCCCACATAACTGCTGTGTACGGACTATTATATACATGTGTATCCATTAAAAATACATTGAAACATCTAACATCAGTAAGAACTAGTTGCAAAATGTGGGGTCTATGCCCCCAAACCCCCAATGTAGGGGATATTCACACACCCCCCTTAACTTTATATTCTCACTCCAGGGTCACATTGCAGTGGGGCAGGGGCTATAGTATATATATATATATATATATATATATATATATATATATATCAGCCATTAATGAATCCCAAGTTATGACTATATTAATATCAAAAGTGATTAGATTTAAAAAAATTAAGTTCAAACATTAACCAGGGTTTGAACTCTTTAAGATTAGTTATAAATGCATGTATTCTGATCAAAAAGGATAATCATTTAAAACTGGTTTGAGTTTTTAGAGTAAGCATATCATGATCAGAAAAAATGCTAAAATTTGATATCTTAGAAATTATTTCTAGAGAAACTAGAATTCTATATATTCTGGTCTTTGTACCATATTTATAGTCCTGATGAGAAAAGGGCAGTGAGCTGGGATCTTTCATACTAAATGTATCATTCATGTTAATAGATCCTATCCATTCTATAAGTGTTTTCACACTGAAGGTCAACCTTAGTTTTCATTTATTACTGGTGCCAGAATCCTCCAATATACAAGTAAAATCCCCATTCAGTAATTAGGTTGCCTTTGTAATTATTAAGGATAAAAGTATACGTCTTTCTTGGCAAGACTTTTTCTCATACCAGGAAACCAGTAGAGGTTCACTAAGGTCAATATTCTATTGTTAAACCTTAAAACTATAAGAGTAAGAAGACCATCTTGATCTTCATATCTATAAATAATGTGTGGAGATCTATATTTTTCCCCAGTATTGTGGCTCTCCCTCTGTTACTTTTAAAAGAAGATTGAGCAAGAATTATAAAGTTACCAGGGTTCCAAATGCCTTTTTCCCTCTGTTTAAAAGTTGTTTCTTGCAGGAAGTCCACTTGTGCCTTATTAATATTTATATATAGTATCAAATGTGATGTTTTCCTTGTATTATATAAACCAATAATATTGAAAGATAATAGTAATAAATCCATCTATATGACAAAATTATTACTTTTTCCTATCTTCTCCCTTTCCTAAAACAGAAAAGAAAGACAAAAAACAAATGAAACATGGTAAGTCACTGAATGCCGCTCATAATTTTTGAGCATAAGGATTAATAATAAGGCAAAAAGAAAAAATAGAAAGGAAAAAAAATCAAACAATTATGTTGTAAGTAACGCATATTAATTACAAACATGACATTATTAAAATTCCTAGCCTAATAGATAAACAGAAAAACTTATCAGTAACCTCCTGGGAACAAAATGGATTCTTATGCTGGTTTCAATGTGTAAATAAATTAAATGTATTGATGTACATATGATAAAAACTGCTTACATTATTCCAATACAGGACTGGTTAACCTTACAAAGCATTTTAATGTACACTCAAGATTCATGCAGATTAAATAATAATTCCTCATTTAAAGATATTCCAAATCTAATAGGTTTTCTGTATGAATGTATATATAATAGTTGTGAAAAGAAAAATTCAATTTCAAATCTATATAAAGAGTTAATAACATATAAAACAATCCCCAAACCATCATACTGGCAATTCTTAACAAAAGGTCAGTCACTGCAGTTAACAGAAGAAATTAAAACTAACATCTTATTATCAGTTAATTATACCTCTAACACACAGTACTGGAAAATATTTGACTGGAAATACTTACATAGAGCATTTTTAACACTAAATAGAATTAAAGAGATCAGTACTACTACAAATGTTTTTTGCTGGAGGTATGAAAAGTCAAATAAAGCAGACTGGATTCATATTTTTTATGAATGTAATAAAATTAAATCATATTGGAATGGAATCAATCATTTTTTTACCAGCTTTATTTAATGAATCCTTTACCTTAACTAAAGTATTGATAATACTAAATGTAAATTAAGGTCCCTACCTCAATAAGACAAATATGTATTTGTTTTGGACAATACTTGCTATATCTAGGAAATGCGTAACCAGAAGGTGGAATTCAAATACACCTCTGACCTTGGAAGAATTCTACACTTTACTGAAGACAACTGCATTGATGGAAATAAAAATCAAAGAACTACGAATCTATCCCAGGCCATTGGTAAATAATCCTTTTAAGAAAGTTATATTTTTTGGACACTCTGCAATAATCAATATTGTATCTCCGATAACTGATCTGTTAATTCTATATTTAATAACATACAGTGTATATAATTGAAAGTCAGGCTATTGTAAATATTGTATATAGTTGTTTAAAATGATATTTTAAAATATTATGTAAATTTTATTTTAATTGAAAATAAAAACAATATTTGAGAAAAAAAAAAGAAAAACCTATCAGACTATCCAACATTAGCTAACCAGACTTTGGCCTAAAGTAATAACAAGAAAAAACCTTCTAGAACTCTGCAGTATATATTTTATCTAACAGACAATGTTAAATTTTGGTAAAAGTATTAATTAAAAAAAAGCATAATATCCAATAATACAAATATTGAAAAAAGAGCTACATAATAAGGTATTATAAAATAACAAAGAAGAGAATCCTTTCAGTCTTTTACTTCTTTCCTTCTCCTATTTTCTCTCCTTCCCCTCCCTCCCCTAAACAAAAAAAAAAAAAAAAAAAAAAAAATATATATATACCATGTAACAACAGAAAACCAAATAGCTAATACTCCACTAAAAATGTGTTGCTTAATATATCAGTATATCAGAAATGTTATATAAGTATGTTTATAATCTGTTTATTTTGATGGTGGGTCAATACAGCTTGATTCCTATCTTTGCTGAATTAAACACATGCACTACTACTATTAATTGCAAAACATCTTGTTGCTTTCAGCTTGCCTACGCTAATACATGTGTATATATATATATATATATATATATATATATATATGTGCATGTTTTATTTTATTTATTTATTTATTTATTTTATTTAAATTTGTTGACCGGGAGTGTCCGACTGGACGTGGGTCCATTTTCAGTGGAGGCCCGGGGAGAAAAGCTCCACAGTAAAATAAACAGACAGTAGTTACATTGGATTACATAGTGATTAACAATTTAACATAGAAATTACTTACAACATATTTACAGATGAAGAACATAGTACATCAGTAGACAACTAGAATCTTTATCTGTGAAGTACATAACAGGCATTAACAAATGTAACAATGAGAAGTTCCTGCTGTATAATAAGTACTAGGCTTATGAGCATCTGAGCTTGCTATCATCAAGGTAGTTAGTGGAGGTGAAAGAAAGGTAGTAGTTGGATGGGGTGGATGATATTAGAGTGGGAGTTGCAAGGGCATAGCCAGCATGTTTTTAGGTGCGCTTTTAATAAAGTTTTGAAGTTGGTGCATGATGGTACGGAGGTAATTGTGGGTGGGAGTGAGTTCCATAATTTGGCTATGGCACAAGAGAATAGTGCTTCACCAGCAGAGTTATTGGCTTTAGTGATCTGCAAGTGATTTTTGTTGCTAAATCTTAGTGGTCTGGTGGTGCGATAGGGTTGGAGTAGATTCTGGAGGGATGGGACATTTAGTGGATGGTTTACTAGTTTGTGGGTGAGTGAGAGTTGATACCACTGAAGGAGGTGAGGGAGTTCAAGCCAGTCCAGTTCAGCAAGTGAGAGACAGTGGTGACTACGGTAGGATGCCCCGGTGGCGAATTTTGCGATTTTGTTGTAGCAGGTCTCTAGCTTGTTTAGATCACATTGCCTTAGGTTGGTATATACTGGAGAGGCATAAAGTAGGGTGGGAGATAAGGTGGGAATTTGCTATTGAAATCTTTGCTGCTTTGGTGAGAAATTGTTTATTTCTGTATAATGCTCCTAGTTTTTTGTGGACTTTTTTTATGGTCATGGATATGTGAATGTCAAATTTTAGTATATTGTCTATTTCCACTCCTAGCAATTTGGTGTGTTCAGTTGGGTATATAGTGGTGTTGTCTTTTGCTGTGATGTTAAAGTGAGAGTTGTTTTGAGTATGTTTGGTGGGTTGGAAGATGAGTAGTTTAGTTTTGTTTAGGTTGAGTATTAATTGGGCATCGGGTAACCATGTTTCAACAGAGGAAAAGGCTTCCTGTGTGACTTTTTGCAGTTTGGGTAGGGACTGGGCTGAGCAGATGATGGTAGAGTCATCTGCATATTGGATGAGTGTGCCATGTTTGGTGGCAGAGGCTAGATTATTGGTGTAAACAGAGAAAAGTTGGGGTCCAAGGATGGATCCTTGGGGAACCCCTATGGAGACAGGTAGTTGGGGAGATATGTCATTCTGCCATACAACGGATTGTTGGCGGTCAGACAGGTAACTCTGAAACCAGTTGGTGACTGATTGTGAGAAGGATAGGTTATTCAGGACAGAGATAAGTTGTTTGTGTGGGACCATGTCAAATGCTTTAGATAGGTCTAGGAAAGTAGCAGAGGAGAGATAGCCATTGTTTTATGCTGAAGGATAGTGTTTGTAAAGGAGAGTAAGGCAGTGGTGGTGCTATGGTTTGGTCAGAAACCATGCTGAGTACTGGAAAGGAGGTTGTTAGTAAGGAGGTAGTGTGAGACCTGAGAGTGTATGCATCTCTCTAGTATTTTGGAGAGTGGAGAGAGAATAGCTATGGGGCGGTAATTGGTTAGTTCTGCAGAGGGTCCGCCTTTGTGGAGGGGAATTATATGTGAGACTTTCCACAATGTGGGAACGTAACTTTCTGACAGAGATCGGTTAATCAAGATGGATACTGGGTAGGCCAGAGCATCAGCTGTGATTTGTAGGTATTCACTTGGGAGGTTGTCTGCTGCTAATTTGGTGGGTTTAAGTTTAGTTAAGAGTTTTTTATGTTGGAGGTAGGTACAGGAGAAAAATAGAAGACAGTGGGGAGATTACTAGTTGAAGGTGTGGGTTGGAGGGGAGGGGGGTTGTGTTGTTTAGTTAGTGATAGTATGGTTTGGGTGAAGTGTGTGCTGAATGAGGTAGCAATATTTTCTGAGGAGTGAGGGATGTTAGGAGGAGGGGTACTGACTTTACCTGGGTGGAGGATGGAGTTTATGGAGGACCAGAATTGTTTGGGGCTGTGTTGTGAGGAGTCTAGGGCAGACTGGTAGTATTGGAATTTGTCCTGTTTTATTAGCTTTTTGACTCTATTGTGTAGTTCTAGGAATTTCTGTCTAGCTGCGGGGGTTTTGGTTTTGCGCCAGTGCTCCCAGGCTTTATCCCTGTTTTTCATTTCTGACTTAGTGGTTTTCTGTAGCCATGGGGAGGGTTGTGCTTTGGTTCTGGAAAATCTTATGGGGGCATGGTAATTAAGGATGTTCAGGAAGGTAGTATTAAAAGATTCAACTGCGTCATCTAGACTGAGGTACTTTAGAGCATGCCAGTTACATTCTTTGAGGGATGAGATGAATGTGAATGGGTTAAAGTTTTTTTTTTACGTATTTGATGATAGATGACAGGTTTAGCTTGGTACAGGTATTTTTGAGTAGGAATGTTGGGGAGTGATCACTGAGGCTATCTGATAAGCAGCCTGTTATATATGACTGGGGGTTCTTATTGACTAGTATCCAATCCAGGGTAGAGTGCTTGCTGGAGTTTTTATTTATCCTTGTTGGTGACTGGACTAGTTGGGTGAAGCCATGAAGGTGTACATGATGGGTTGGATTGTTGCCAGAACAGGATTGCCAGTCAATATTGAAATCACCTAAGATGATAGTTTTTTGGGTGAGATGGTGGGTAGACCAGCTGATGAGGTTTTCTAGTGGAGGGATGTTTTGGCCATGTGGGAAGTAGCATCCAATTATGTTGATGGTTTTGTTTCGGTTAATTTTGAGGTTGGTATATATTATTTCTTCATTGCCTATTTGTGGAGCTGATGATTTTAAGATCTGGATGTTTAGATGTTGTTTAAATATTATAGCTACACCACCTCCTTTTTTGTTTAGCCGGTCTACTCTTAGTATGCTGTAACCTGTAGGGAGTATTTGCTCACTGGTAATGTGAGGTTTTAGCCAGGTTTCTGTCAGGATGACTATATCTGGGGAGTATAAGTCTATGGTGGCATGGAGTTCATGGACTTTGTTGGATATACTTCTAATATTTAGGCTTAGTAGAAGGAAGTCACTTGGCTTTCTATTGGCTGTAATATGGGAGAAGTTGTGGTTTCTAGTCTGATTATGAGGATTGGGGTTGGAGATGGTAGGGCCAGGGTTGGGGTGGATGTCTCCACTTAGGGCTAGTTTTGATATGCATGAGATTATTAGTTTTCTCAGTTTTTGAATGTGTTTGTTTATAAGGGAAATTTTATGATTGTTCTCTGTGGGTAATAGGTATGGTGGGAGGGTTACTATGTTAAGTTGTAGGGATGCTTTACGTTTGAGTAATATAGTTGGTAGAATATGTGGGGGGTGTATAGGGATGGTTCTTGAGCTGGTGGGAGGGGAGCTGAGTATGGGTGAGACATGGGTGGTGGTGTGAGTAGTAGTACAGTGGTAGTGGTTGAGTGGGGGAATGATGGAGCTTTGGTAGGATGTAAGATATGCAAGGAGAGTGCGTGTAGTGAGCAAAGGAAAGGTATGCTTGTACATGTCAGTTGAGGACGTGTGATAGTAGAGGGAATATGGAGGAGGTAGTGTTGGGTTACCGCTGTGGTTGGCTATTGGAAAGATGCGAGGGGTTTGAGTGCAATAAAGATGGGACCACTGGGGGCGGGAGGGAATAGGGGGCAGTGCAGGGAGCGAAGCGGGTAGAGACCCTGTAAGGTTCTTGTATGAGGGGCTGGAAACAATCACAAAGCAAGACAAGTATGTGTTAAGAACAATCACAATTGACCAAGGACTGCTCTGAAACTGTAAGTCTTATTTTAATTTCTCAGGTGGAAAACCAGGATAACCTTGTATCAGTAGGCTACTGTGGTATTGTTTAAATAAACAAACACACAGTATTGATCAGTTATGGATACTATTTGCTAACAGAAGGGAATAAGAGAAAGTGGAAGATGTGTGTGGTGGTGGTGGTGGTTGGGGGGCTGCTTACAGCCAAAGCACAGTGCTCTCCAGGGGAAAATGAAGATTGGCTCAGACAGTTAGACACATACTCAAAGTTAACTGTAGCTGTTTGCAGACAGTTCAGACCCGGACTGCACTTTTCTTATAGGAATGTTAAAGGTGGTACCGCAGTTGAATACTTAAGAGTGGTGTTAGGTCTAGAAAAGAAGAGTACAGAGAGGAGTAAGCACTTTTGAGATGGTAAATATATATTATAAAGATTATAAAAAACACACTGAGCAAATAGCTAGCACATGCAGGACAATGTCCTGAACCACTACTTAGTATATGCAGATACTGAGCCAATTGGAAGAACATTAGAAAACAAAAAACAGACAGTTATGCAGCCACAGATACAAATATAGCGAGCAGCAATCTGTCGTGGTTCTCTAATGTGATTCTATCCACCAGTAACAGCACAAACTTATAGAAATAATTTAGACACTAGTATGAGCTGTCTACACACAACACTATTACATGAATAACATTAGTGAACAAGGTGCAGCTATGCAAATAGACCATACATACTATTATACTAGTAACAACTTGGTGCATGCCATAGTAACATCAAAAATAAAGCACAAAACATATTAGATGTCTAACACAATTCAACATAAACATATACAGTTGTAAAATGTCTAATACAATTCAACATAAATATGCATTTACAGTTGTAAAACACTTATTGGAGAGACACTGAGCCTTCATTGTTGTATTTACACTGGCTGCTGATTACTGTGGTAATAATTCCTTGTTACTGTTAAATCAACTCATAACTTTATTGACAGCTAATACTATGTACATTTCCTTGTTACTGTTAGACCAACTTATAATTTATTTGACATCTAATACTTTTTACATTTTCTGTAGTGTATTATACTAATTATTGACAATATTTTGCATATTTAGTGTCATGTAGCCACAAGACAACCCATCTTGTGCTACCTTTGTTTATTTAATGCAGAGGAATGTGTTTCTGATAGCTTAGAGGTAATTACTCTGTAGAAAACAGAATTACCAAGACATAGAGATACTAGCATCATTTTGTTTAGATTAATTTCACTTCCATTTAATTATGTCAATATTTAACTAACTATTCAGCTGTCATTGTGTCAAACAGAAAGGATATTGCTTAATGTCAACATGATAGCTGAGAATGTAAAGGAAGTAAGAAGCAATGAATGAACTAAACAATAAAGTGAGCAATGAAAAAACAATACATTATAATAAAAATTATATTGTCTGATTATCATTAAATGGGAACCAGTGTTAGGTATATATTCATTAACTTAAATACAAATGAGAACAGTTATGATTATTTGATAATTAAATTTCACCATCCATCAGAAATGAGAAATCCCTACAACCAATTATATTAGCTGTAAAATTAAAGGAAAATGTAATCAGCTAATATACATAAATAAGGGAAATAAACAATTCATACCCCTTTTTACTACCTCTCACCCATCCCTTGTTTCCCATTCTAAAAGATGCATACAGTTATAATGAAAGTTAATGCAAATCTATGCAAAGGTAATGAGGGTAATAAATATTTTCACATAAATATTTAAAAAACGTAATTTTATAACATTTTCATATCTTTAATCATGACTTTGTTTCAACTCCTAGTATTCATTTGTAGAAGAACCAAACCATTGTGTAAGAATCGTTTATGCATAAACTCATTAGCAGAACATGTGTGGCAATTATTCATAGCTGAAAAAAACAAGGAAATCAATAAACAAAACCAAGGATAATACAATAGCAGAAAACACTCAAATATATAAATATATATATATATATATATATATATATATATATATATATATATATATATATATATATATATAGGTTTACTATCAAAAACACAAAAATCATTTACGTGAATGGTGATTTCCACGACAAATAATGTCAACTCATACATATTAAGTAGGTTGTATGGTTGAAGCAACAAAGTCAACAAATTCTGTAGACCATAGTTTGTAAATCTCCCATTCACATCAATGCTGTGAATCCTTGCCCTGTGTACATCCTTCTAAACGGTCATAGTCATGAACGTCAACATTCCGACTGTCGTCCCTACCACGGTCAAGGAGGTGGCTGTTGTGCATGTCAATGTCGACCTTTTGACTGTAAACCATATATATATATATATATATATATATATATATATATATATATATATATATATAAATATTTATAGGTTTATTATTAAAATGTCGAGATGAGATGTACCCATATGAAAACTTCGAACTACAGATGTTGGAAGTTTCATCTGGATGAACATCTCAATGTTCAAAAGTTTACATTAGTGAATGCAGTGTGCATTCACTAATATAAACTTTCGAAAAATTGTACAGAGATCATGGTACAGGGTTAGGAAAATTCATTCCTTTCTTCACTGTAGTGTGATCTCAAAGTTGGAATATATAGTTAGCCGGAGGTGAGGGGGCACAGCCCTCTGACAGGGCGGTGCAGGAGGGCTTGCCCCCCTGAAAAACATGATGTTAGTTATAGAAGGTCACATAAAGTGAATTCATATGGCTAACATTAGGTGATGTTTTTGAAAACAATGTCGAATCAGCTGAATTCATTCAACTGATTCGACATTTTAACTTGTTTTATATTTTAAATTTTGAGGTTTACTTTCGATATGTAGGTCAGACAATTATTCTGACCTTCGACATATTAATAATAATTAATATATATATATATATATATATATATATATATATATATATGTAAAAACAGCCAAACGCCCAGCAGTATGCACAAAACCAAAAACTGGAAGCAGTAGCAAATAATATAGACACTTCAAAATTCTTGCAGTATATATCGATAGAATCCAAAGCCAGTTGGTATAAAAACCTGTAATTTAATGAGCAAAAAACGTAAGCGCTTTCACGGGCACAGTTCCCGCTTCCTCAGACGTTAGTAAAAAGAAGAATACAACACCTTTAAATAGTATAGCAATCAAATGAATTGCTCCTTACCAATTAATTAGCATAACAATCAATCACAATTTAGCAATTCATCATTCAATAAAATTATACAATAAGATTAAAACATAATGTTCAACTATAAAATCTACTAAATGCAGCATATTAAATATCCAAAAATATATATGTGTATAAGAGACAAATAGACATGAATACATAAATCCATGTGTGCACATATAATAAACAGTGTATGAGAAGCATAAAACGTATCAAATGCTAATTAAATAGTCCTAAATAAAAAACCAAAACAATACTGAATACATGAAGTGCTTGTGGTGGGAGCATAAAGATGTATCAACGGACTGGAAAAATATATAGATAAAGTCCGTTGAATAATAAAAATGACAAAGTTAAAAAATTTGTTACCTAATGGGTCTAGCTTGTAGAATAGGTTTGAGAGAAACCGTTTCATTTAGGCCATGTCCACTGTGTGCTCCCAACCTTAAAATCCATTTGACTTCAGCAGCTTCAGTATCATTAGTAATATTGCCTAATCTGCAATTATCAGGGACAATATGTAGGATTTGAAATAGAAATATGTGAGAGGTACCATGGTGTATTACATGTTTAGAGATGGCATTGTATGTCTCCCCCCGCTTAATACAGTAATGATGGTCACGTATCCTCTCACGTAATGACCTATTGGTCTTTCCTACATAATAATGAAAACAAGTATTACAGTGAGCTATGTAAACCAAATTTCTGGTGTTACAAGTACCAGAATTCCTTAGTTCCCAAAGTTTCCCAGTGTCCGGGTGTCTGAAGAATCTAGATTCATCTATATTGACACATTGCGGACAATTTCCACATTTCTTGGTTCCCCATTCTTTTGCATTGTTATGACTTGTAAGGTCATTCTGAGAATTGGAATAACAAATATGTTGTTGTAGACTTCGACAATTCTTATAAACGAACGATGGAAATGGACCAACAATGACAAGGTTTTTGATACAGAAATGAATATATTAAAGGAAAGTTTTATACATAGAGGATATATGATGGAGGATTTTGAAAAAATTAATACTCAAATGAAATATCTGAGAGAACATAGGGCCAAACCCTACTTTAGCTCTGGACCGTTTCCTACTAAAAGTGTGAACAATAGATCTGACAAACACATACCTATAGTTATGCCATACTGCAGTAATATTAATAAAATACAAAGCATAATAATTGACAATTGGAAGATTCTTACAATAGATGACCAGACTAGAGATCTTGTTGGTCCATTTCCATCGTTCGTTTATAAGAATTGTCGAAGTCTACAACAACATATTTGTTATTCCAATTCTCAGAATGACCTTACAAGTCATAACAATGCAAAAGAATGGGGAACCAAGAAATGTGGAAATTGTCCGCAATGTGTCAATATAGATGAATCTAGATTCTTCAGACACCCGGACACTGGGAAACTTTGGGAACTAAGGAATTCTGGTACTTGTAACACCAGAAATTTGGTTTACATAGCTCACTGTAATACTTGTTTTCATTATTATGTAGGAAAGACCAATAGGTCATTACGTGAGAGGATACGTGACCATCATTACTGTATTAAGCGGGGGGAGACATACAATGCCATCTCTAAACATGTAATACACCATGGTACCTCTCACATATTTCTATTTCAAATCCTACATATTGTCCCTGATAATTGCAGATTAGGCAATATTACTAATGATACTGAAGCTGCTGAAGTCAAATGGATTTTAAGGTTGGGAGCACACAGAGGACATGGCCTAAATGAAACGGTTTCTCTCAAACCTATTCTACAAGCTAGACCCATTAGGTAACAAATTTTTTAACTTTGCCATTTTTATTATTCAACGGACTTTATCTATATATTTTTCCAGTCCGTTGATACATCTTTATGCTCCCACCACAAGCACTTCATGTATTCAGTATTGTTTTGGTTTTTTATTTAGGACTATTTAATTAGCATTTGATACGTTTTATGCTTCTCATACACTGTTTATTATATGTGCACACATGGATTTATGTATTCATGTCTATTTGTCTCTTATACACATATATATTTTTTGGATATTTAATATGCTGCATTTAGTAGATTTTATAGTTGAACATTATGTTTTAATCTTATTGTATAATTTTATTGAATGATGAATTGCTAAATTGTGATTGATTGTTATGCTAATTAATTGGTAAGGAGCAATTCATTTGATTGCTATACTATTTAAAGGTGTTGTATTCTTCTTTTTACTAACGTCTGAGGAAGCGGGAACTGTGCCTGTGAAAGCGCTTACGTTTTTTGCTCATTAAATTACAGGTTTTTATACCAACTGGCTTTGGATTCTATCGATATATACTGCAAGAATTTTGAAGTGTCTATATTATTTGCTACTGCTTCCAGTTTTTGGTTTTGTATATATATATATATATATATATATATATATATATATATATATATATATATATATATATACACACACACACACACACTCAGATATATATATATATATATATATATATATATATATATATATATATATTTATATATATTAATTAATTAATTAATTAATTAATTCAAAGTTAGTTAAAACTGGTAACCTTAAACAAGCCAAACAGGATTATAAAAACAAAAGGTTAAGATGAGTCATAGAGGGGAAGTGGCACAACAGAAGTGTGAATGGCTTCCTATAGAATATTTGGATGCAGTAAAAAAGCTTCATAGAACCTTCAACAATTAAACAACTCCAACCCCTCAAAGCAGGTTTGAGAAATGTGGCTTATGGTGAGTGTGAGGTGTAAATTGAATTAGTAATATGAAAAAAACAAGCATTTAGTTAGGTTAAATGGTGCCAAATTCTCAAGATGTACAAATAGGTACATTCATCAGATAAACAATTCAGCCTACAGTCATAATCATAAAATAAACAATACAGTATACCTACTACATCTTATCCAATCTTCACCATAAATAGAACCATAAAATACTATTTAGGAATATAAAACATTTGAAAATCTATATATTTAGATCAGGAAATGTATTACAGGAAATTACAATTAGACTGTAGTGCCTACACATCTTTATATAATGTAAATAGTGAGATAGTCAAGTAAATAGGAGCTATAATTCACCCTTATAATCTGGAAACATTCATTATTAAACAATGAAGACAGATATGTGAAGAAATAAGTTACTTGTGAAAAGGAAATATATGGTTGTCATGGTCCAATTAAAAACTACACAAACACCCACAGACTTTTGACAACCTTTATTGCAATGAATAATAAAATAGTAGCATGCACGTTATTGAAACACTCAAATTCAACTCATTGCAACAAAATAAAATAAATAAACATAAGGGCAGTGTACCCACTCACCCTTGCATACGCAGCGTCCCCCACTTGCTCACTTATGATTGTAATAACAAGGTAGCATCCCTGCTCACCTTAGCATATCACCAGTTCAGTCCTTCCACTCCAAGTCTTCCACCATCAAAAATTTCACCACCTCTAATTTCAATTATCCTCCTCTCCACCCCACCAACCATCACCAAAACAGGACAGGCTGGGAGGGCAACAAGATCACACCAAATGTGCCTTCCAACATTAAATCCCACTTCAAAAGCCCTTAAGACCCACCCATTAATCCTATCTCTCTTCCTGCTTCATCTTCCCACCTGCTTAACCCTTTACTGTCTGCTCTGTACCCACACAATTATCCCATCTTGCATACCTCCTTAGATCCTAACCTTTACCTCCACCTACTCCACACTAAAGCTGTCCTGTGACAACTTTGTCTGTTCCCAAACTTCATTTATCATAAAGAAACTGTAATATCCATCTTGACTTCAGTAGAGGTGTAGCAGAACAAATTCTCAACAAGGTATTTTTAAGTGCTATATATCTAGGCAATTTCTTGATTTTAACTGTTTTCCTTATTCGATAATGAGAACTTGTTAGATATTATCTAGGACAAAAAGTTATGCTTTAAAAATAGAAGAAATTGTTCAAAAGTAACAGCTATTTTATGACTGAAGAGTTTTAAATTTTGTTAGCAATGGTGCAACTGGAATAATTTTTTTCTTCATCATATCAGTCCGTGTATTTGTATATGAAGTTCGATGACCAAGCCATGTCTTCAGTCATAGGAATAAGATTATTTTTGACAAATATAGAAGATTCCTCTAAATTGTTAAGGACTTTTACTCCATTTGACAGATACATTTATTTATTTTTGCTGGAGAATCATCTGTGATTTAAAACCATACTGATTGTTTTCATAAGTAGTCAGCAACTTTTCCTCAAGTCTTTTGTTTTAGTAGAATAGCCATTATGAAATCTGATTGCATTTTTTTATTTCAAAGAGACTTACATCCAAGCAGTTTTGAGTTCTAGTTATGTATTAATATATAATTAAAAATGTATAACTATAGATCTCAGTGGGGCAGAAGGTTATACTGTGTTTAATACAGATGATAGAAGTAGTAATTAATGCAGATGATCTGAATAAATATTATATTGATAATTTGAAGAAAATTAACTTAATGTTATTAAATGAAACATAAATTGTTTGAAAATATTGTTTGATTATGAATAAAGTGTGACACATGAGTAGACAGGAAATACATTTACAGTAACATAGAGATGGGCTTATGCATCCAACCCAAGTAGATGGGGTGGAATAAATGCAACTCTTATATCTAGAAATAGATGAAGACGATTTTCCAAAGAGGGATATGGTTGTTCTGAAAAGAAGTACAGGATCAGAGAATACAGAACTGTGGACAGTATGCAAGGAAGAAGAGAGCAGGGTAAATAGGAACCAACAGGGAAGAACCAAAAGAATATAAAGGCATCAAGTGAAACATGTATGAAGAAGAGAAATTCAAAGAGAATAAAGGACAAACTTTAGCAAATTTTGACTCTTTGGACACTATTCACAAAACATTGCACACTACTGAGTAAATCTACTGTACAGTAAACGTGCATAAGAAACTCCAGTGTGATTTATACAGATGTAGATAATGGGGAAAGGTCTTAAGTATGGGCTTGCCTCATGTGTATGCAGAGTACCATGACCTCACAATAGTCATGTAAAATACCCATCTCTAGAATTATCCTTCATTCATAGAAGCTGTAACAATTATATATAGGCTAGTCCCAAATAAGTAAGTAATGGAGAACTAGCATATCAGTGGTACTGCTAAAAAATTCTTTTTAAGGTAGAAAAAACTCACTTGCACTGGGGTACCTCATTGTGCAGACAAACCTGCTAGTATAACCACATTTGTTGCAACCCCACTCAGTGAAGCTGCTGGGATTATACAGCACCAGCTCCACTCATATCCATATTATGATAATGACCATATATTTGCCATTATAACTAAGGGGTGAAACATTTCTTCAGCTCAATCCAAGGCATGATACAAGAGCACAGCACAATGAGTAAAAGCAGCTTAGTTAGGGATATTAGACCTTAATAAGTGGCTACACATAGACATATAACTTTGTAGCACCACATAACTTCATAGAAGGGAAGACTAGCCCTTACTAACTGCCTTTTACTGATGTTGTCATAATGCACCCATTAACAGTGCAGCTGTACACAGTACATAGAGGTATGTACCATTCAATAATGGGTAGAACAGTTGTACGCCCCATGGAATACTGAGACTCAAGTTCATGAATCGCACTGTCTCAGCAGTATACTAAACACAGTACACAGCATGCAATTACACATCTGCACACCATGTTTGTGAAAACCAAGACCTATCACCTAGCAATAGCATGCAGCATAAGAAATAATGGTAACTTTTATAAGCAGAAAGCAGATTTTTTTCTATTTTCAGCCAGAGGAATGATAATTTACTAAAGTAGGTCCTGTATGAGAAATGCCAGCTGAACTCATCTATTTATTTATTTGTTTTTGGTTTAACTGGGAAAGATCACTAATCCCAATGGACCGTTTTCAGTTTAAACTCTGTTACATTAAAGAAACAAATGAAAGTACAAAGCAAAAAGGTGAACAATGAAATTAAAATACAATTAAGTTTGAAGGATATAATTTTGAAATATAGAAACAGATCATGTATAACAAATGTGTGCAGTGAATGGGTGACCTGTACATCATCACCCTGATTGGATAATGAATGTTCTTCAGTAGGGTGTTAATCTACAGGAAATGCCTGCTGAAAAATTAGTCTGATGCTTAATGGTAGCATATCAAGCTGCTGTGGAAATCTGACTGAATATTACCTAATGGTCATCATTATTTTATCCTTGCTAAGAAGCACTTTTGCAGTTTAATGAGTGTAAAATTAAAAAAAAAAAAAGTGTCACATTTATGTCTGTGTTTGAGTGCAGCAAGATTGATCAAGCTGTTATTTCACACTCATTAAGCAGTGCCTTTACTGTTAAACAAGGGTAAAAGGAAATGAAGCATAAAAAAGTGTGTGTGTGTGTGTGTGAGAGAGACAGAGAGAGTGTGAAGAGTGAGAGCGATCAAGCAATGGCAGCAGCAGTTTGACCGCTTAGCTTGAGATATCTCCAGAAATCCTAAAGTAAAAGGAGAACAAAGGCTAAATATAGGGACAGATTTTAAATATTGCTGTTATAGAATCGCAAAATTTCTGTTGTAATAATAATTGTGACAGAATGCATTTTCTGAAGGGCAAGTGTGTGTGTGTGTGTGTGTGTGTGTGTGTGTGTGTGTGTGTGTGTGTGTGTGTGTGTGTGTGTGTGTGTGTGTGTGTGTGTGTATGCGTGTGTGTGTGTGTGTGTGTGTGTGTGTGTGTGTGTGTGTGTGTGTGTGTGTGTGTGTATGTGTGTGTGTGTGTGAGACAAAGTGAGATCGATCAACCAGTGGCAGCAGCAGTAAAGTGGTTTGCATACCTGTATACCTCTTAGCTCAAAAAAATCTAGATAAAGACTAATATAAATGGGTATAAAGGCTCAAAAATGGGAACAGATTTTAAATATTGCTGTTACAAAGTTAAATAAGAGGATTTGCATTAGTGTGCATTTTCTGAAGGAAATACATTCTGAAACTCAAATGTATGTCATTATTTAGTGTCTTCAATCCCCAATGACTGGCAGCAAACTACACATCTTAGGAGTAAGGGACCAAAAATGAAGTAAATTCTAGATTTTTGTACATATATTACAGCAAGTTTGAAACGTTAGGCAGAGTAACTATATTACATCAACAATATATAAAAAATTGAGTAATTAAAAAATAAGTTAGCAAGTAAAACACAATTTTACAGGCAGCTCATTCTCTAAGTGCAATAATGCCCTACATATTACTATGTAAATACTCTTCTTGAGGTGTAGAGGCTCTCTTTTTCTGGTGTTGGGCCTCATAACACCCCTGGGCGGGAGTTATTTAAATAGTAACACATATCCTGTTGGGCATTATTGCTTGCTTACAAACTGTTTTAGAATTGCAGTCACCATGGGGAGAATACCAGATGTACTGTGACAAAGAAAATGTTAGAGATTGAGTAGAAGAGAGTGATGATAGCTTTAGGCAGCATAAACAAGCTGTTTTAGAGTTTTGTTCTATGCAACTAGGCACAGGAACCCTGTTAAAAGCCAACACAATCTTCAAATACATAATTAATTGAAATATCAGGCCAACAATTATTAGCAGCTAGTAAATAAATATGTTAACAGATTTTTATGACAACAATCTCTTTAAATCAGCAAACATATACGCACACACACACACACACACACACACACACACACACACACACACACACACACACACACACACACACCAATAAACTTAAAATTAAGTTTCTGTCATATTTATAGCAGACACTTACCTTCCATTTTCTTACATACTTAAAACTCACAGTATCTTAATGAAGTAATCACATTTTTAACACCAATGGGTGAGTTATAAGTCTTCCATGCACCAGGACTTTGAAACTCTTCATACCTACATATTATGCTGACCTGACTCAGATATCTCAGAATGGTGTCATGTTGTCTGCAAATCTAAGTTCTTTCTAACTTTTTTGAACATTTTAGTTAGTCATGTATCAATGTTTAATAATGAAACCACCAATGCAAAGGAAAAAGAACAACCAGCCAGTAAATCCACCAATAATTTATTTAAAGAGAACGGTAAAAACTTTTAGCTCAGCTCTAACATCTTGGCTCAACACACAAGCCTTCAAGGAGTCAGAATGGTGTCATGTTGTCTGCAACTATTCTAAGTTCTTTTTAACTTTTTTGTACATTTTAGTTATCAGTCATGTATCAATGTTTACCCTTAAAAGAGATGTACCAGATGATTTGGTATGCATTTATAAAAAAAAAAAACAAACTCACAGAAGACTTAATCTGGCACATTGAGGGCTGCTAACAACTGCGCACCATCTGCAGACTGATTCAGGATCAGATGGACCTAGGACCAAGCATGAAATTGGGAGACGTCTTCAATAGTACTCATTTTCTGCACCTGCTTGGTGGGTTAACATTTGATTCTGGGATCTCTGTTCACTGCTACTGAGGGAGTTTGGATTAGTTTATTTTCCTTTTCTTAGTAATGTGCTTAAATTCTGAAGTGAAATGTATGCTCAGGTCCCAAGCAAATAGTAAATTGATCATTAGCTGAGGAAGTAATCTAAGTATCCCCTTAATAAATAAGTTGCTAAGGGGGCAAATGGACCAAATTATCCCTTGAATTATCAGCTATATAACTGTGTAGCTATTATGGTGATAATTCATGTATCACTTGATCCCAGAACTAAATGTCAACCCACCAAGCAAGTGCAGAAAACGAGTACTAGAGAAGACATCTCCCAACAAAAATGCTAAGAAAGATAGATGTGATAAAAACAAGGCACAGTATTAGAACAGACCTGGCTCCATTAAGCACTATTGGAAATAAACTAAAAATTTCAAAACAGGTGGAAAGGCTTAGAAGATACAAAGATAAATACAAGGGAGAAGCACAAAATAAGCAATTTATTGATGACCCCCAAAAAGTTTTATAGAGTATTGGGAAATAAGGTAAAAGGAATTGAAAGATCACCAAATAAAAAGGAAGAAGATTCATTTTGGAGAAGTATCTATGAAGATCCTGTGGAACATAACAAAGATGCTAAATGGATAGAAGAAGTACAAGAGAGAATAAGAAATTTAAAGGTACAGGATATGAAATGGGATAAAATAACAGCCAGAGAGATTGAAACAAGTTGAGAAAAGCCTTGAACTTGAAAACACCAGATCCAGATGCAGTACCTAACTTTTGGCTTAAAGTATTAACATATTTGCACGAGGATCTAGCTATGAGTAAGAACTGTTTATATGCAGATCCAGAACAGATACCACACTGGTTAACGACAGGAAAAACAATGCTCTTACTTAAGAGTGAACCTACAAGCTACCCTAAAAATTATAGACCAATAACGTGTCTTCTAACGACGTATAAACTATACATGGCAATTGACGCCAACAGAGTTTATTGTCATTTAGAAGAAAACTCAGTTATGGCAGTATAACAAAAGGGCAAGAAAAGAAAGTCATATGGAACAAAGGATCATTTGTTGATAAATTTATAGTGGAGAACTGTAAGAAGGGGAAGAATCTAAGTATGGCATGGATTGACTACAAAAAAACATTTGATAGTATCCCACATTCATGGATAAAAGAGTGCTTAGAAATGTATAAGATACACCCTACACTGATTGACTACATTACAGTAACCATGAAACAGAGGCAGACCACTTTGCAATTAAGCCATGATAAAGGACAGATTATTATCTCATGGATAAAAATTCAATGGGGGATATTCCAGGGTGACTCTCTGTCACCGTTGTTATTCTGCATTGCCATTAATCCATTAAGCTGTTTACTTAACAGCTTAGGCCATGGCTACAATATGGCTCCTAGAAAACAACAAAGTCTAATGACTTCTCATCTTCTCTTTGTCAATGATTTAAAACTTTATAGCTCATCAGATGAGGAACTGAAAGCACAACTGCAGGTTTTCAAAACTTTTTCAGATGATATTGAAATGTCATTTGGTCTTGATAAGTGTGCAAAAGCAACCTTTAAAAAAGGAAAACTGCAGCACCAGGAAAACAGCAGTTTGGGACAAGAATGTGATATAAAAGAATGTGAGCAAGAGGGAGTGTATAAATATTTGGGAATTGATGAAGGATCAGCAATAAAACATGAACAAATGTGAATAAAACTAAGTAAGGAGTACTTTAGAAGACTTAAATTAATCTTGAAAACAGCATTGACATCTATGAACAAGATCCAAGCTATAAATGAATTTGCTCTTCCTATTCCTAACTTATAGTTTTGGAGTGATTGACTGACCTCAAAAAGTGTTGGATAGATTTGGTATTAAAACAAGAAGGATGCTTCATGCTCACCAAATGATTTATAAAAATCAATGTATACCAAGATTATATATTCCCCGTTCCGATTTAGGGATGGGCCTCCTTGAAATTGATTACATGTATAGATCTGCAATCGTGGGACTCCACACATATCTACTGACATCACAAGATCCAAATTAGTGAAAGTTTTGAAACATGAGGAGAATAAATCTAAGATAACATATCTGCTTAATTTAGCAGAAGTATATCGACATCAAGCAGGAATGACAATCAAACCAGAAGTAGATAAAAACTAGGCAGCAACGGAATGTGCTAAAAAACAAAAGAAAGAAAATAAAGTTAAGGACCAGATGACAAGGCAAGAAATGTGGAAAAAACAAAAATATAGTTGCAAGTATAGAAAACTTTTGAAGAGCCTCATGCTGATTAAGAAGTAATGTAGGAATGGTTAAGGAGAGGTGAATTCACATCAAGAAATGAATGGTTAATATTGGCAGCCCAAGATAGTGGGCTACATTCATGCTGGTTTACTAAGTCCATTGAACATGTGGGAGAAACGGACAAATGTAGGTTTTGCAAAACCGATTTGGAAACAGTCCCACACCTTGTTGCTGGTTGAGACGCACTAATGGCAGAGGGACTGTATACTGAAAGACATAATAACGTGGTTAAACTTTTACACTGGAGACTGTGCCAACCTTATGGTATTGAAGTGGGTGGTTGAAAAACACTGGAAACATGAGCCACAAGGAATCATAGAAAATGATGAAGTTTATATCGCATGGGATCACCCATTTACAACAGTTCAAAAGATAGTTGCTAGAAAACCGTATATAGTGGTCCAAAAGTAGCATTGATCATTGAAATTGCCACACCCAGTGACTACAGTGTCTTGCGTACAGAGAGACCCAAAGTCATAAAATACATGGATCTGCAAGCAGAAACCAGAGCCATGTGGAAGAAAGATACCAATACAGTTCCAATAGTAGTAGGAGAATTGGGTCTTATAAGAAAGAATTTACAATCGTATTTAGATATGTTACCAATCCATGTAACTCCGTATGAATTGCAGGAGTCATTACTGGGCACATTGCGGGTGCTGCGAAGAGCACTTTTGTCTGACATCAAAGAGTGAAACAATACTAATTTCATGAACTTTAATTGAACTTTGAGTTAGGAATGGGGTCCCTTTCCATCATGGTATTAGAAACCCAAAAGACTTGGAGAAATTAAAAATGGTAAAAAAATGATATAGCTGAATTTGCACCTCATCTGTTGTCGTCTGATTTAAAAGAAAGCATGCGGTAATTTTGTCTTATATATTGAATACATTTAGCTCTTTTGTAAGTACAGCTTATAAAAACAAAGCTTAATGGTGCTGCTAGTATAACCATGGTGGAAAGCTAAATACAGAATGTAGGCCATATTATATGCTGCTTTGCCATCATTTTTTTTTTTATTTTATTTGTCAACCAGCTAAAGGAGTTGGTGCAGAGGATTATTTCAAGCATGACTTTAGCCATATATAAAGTGCAATAGCACTCTGAATATACAAAGGAGCAAATAATTTATTCTAACAAAACAGAAATAACATGCAAGTTACAGTGAACTGTAATCATGCTTAAATATCAACAATTATTTGTAAGAAAGTGTAAAAGTAATTCCTTCAAATTTCATGAGACTTGTATGTCTGAAAGTGAGAATTAGAGGAAAAAAGAAGAAAGGAAGAGTTGAAGGAAATATTTGGAGTATGCAAAGATTTTCAATAAAGTAGAATAAGATAATAAAATGATAGAATTGCAATATTTTTGATGCTCTTGATTTAAAACATTTCTTATATATTTTAAGCATTGCACTATTTTGGATGACTAAAATCTATTTATACAATTGCCCTTTTGGTTCACAAAACTTAACTCTACAAGTTGTCATCATTTTAATTACTCATGTTGCATGCCACCTGGACAAAAATCCAGAAAGGTAAATTGCTTTACACTAACATATTTTTCCAGTAAGGGAGATTCCCTATGAGTAATTATATTTTGGGTGGCATTCATAGTCATTACATGAAGATGTAAAAGCTATCTGTGCTGTTCGCAAATGAGCACAGCAAAGCCACAATTCATAGAGGTAACTTATGCTTGTGTTTGATGACCATGAATAAGTAGAAACCAATGAAGTCATGAAATGCAAATGAGAAATAATGTAAAACTGGTAATGTTAATGAAGCCTTCTCTTGCCTACTTATGATTCCTAGCCAACTTTTCACACTTGTCTATGCTGTCCCCAGAGTTGTTATAAAAGGCAGTCATGCTTATTGTGATCCACAATGATACTATCACTCACTGCTAGCCTTACTATTTCCCAGTGTGAACTGCTTGTTTTTGCTAAGCCAACACTGCTTGCAGCCAGCAGCACTCTCCAGCTAAGAATGTGGAGATATAGGCAGGGAATAACTCACTATAAAGTTGAAAGTCAGGAGATACGTCATAAGTTCAGACAGTTTGGGCATATTGTAAGTCATTATGTATGAACCATACAGGGACACTAGAGAGATGGGTGTCCTTACAATCCTTGTGGATACAAAGGTATGTTTATCCATCACTATAGTTGTCAGAGGGTCCTTTCCAAAAACAGACTGCGGACACACTGGGTATCTCACACACTTCTGTTTCAAGGATTGAAATACCCTTGGCACATGTGGCTCAGTTCATCTATTTCCCAGTGTTACCTCAAGGCCAAACCCAAACTATGCATACCTTTTATATATTGACACATTTCACTGGAGTACTACGTGCAATAGATTTAAGCCACATTGCAATTAAGGACCCATCTGTTCCAAGGGAGAGTGGTACCACAATCGGAAGGTCTACCATTCCATCAATTGCCAGGTAGTGTGTGACACATGGGGGTGCAGCAGCTATGTATCTGCCCACCATCCTAGCAGTGCACACGATTCTCATATCAAGCACACTATCTCATTCTACCACCTCTAACTGCATGGTTGGGTGGCCAATGGTCATTTTGTTGGTAAATGTAAAAATATCTTTTTACTTTTTTCATTTCCTTAGTTATTCTGGGTAACATGTATTGCAGAATACTAAACCGCAATGTACTTTGCACATCTCTCTTTTTTTTTTCTTTTCTGATGATGCTGGTTTTCCACTGGAGCCAAGGCTCATGTCACTGTGAGAAATCCAAGTGGAGCTGCAAAAGTGAACTTCAACACAGCCCTGAACCAAACCTGTATTGTCATCAAGAGGGAATTTGGTCTCTTTTTGGATGCCCAAATGAGTCTAAGGATGCCCTTTAGTATGACCCGGTCACTGCATGCAGGACGTTTACTTATTCTGCACAATATTATCATGTGCCAGTAATGATGAAGTGACCACTGAAGCTCCCAGCTCCAGTCGTACTATGACTAATAGTAACTAGCTAGCAGCAGGAATAAGGGAATCCCAGTGGCAATCTTGTGCACAACATATGGCATCTAGGTAAAGAGGTGTTATCTAGTCCAGAACTATGGGCCATGACATTCAGGCTACTGTTCCTTTCCTTGAAAAAATGCATAGACTATAACTGATGCATGCAGTGATATCAGTGAGCTCTGCTGTGTGGTGCATGGTTGACCGTCACTCTTCATCAGAAATTCCTTCTCATCTTTAAATATATATATTTTTTTCAGAACAAGTACTCATTGCTTGTAAAAGTCGTGTCTGAGTGCTCACTGACTCCTATTCAGTGATATTTTAAGGCATTATATGAGGAATAACCACATTTTTAACTGTTTGACACAATACATTCTGTAAAGTTGGTGTATCTAAGTATACATGTACTGAATGTCCCGAAGTGGTATGTTAGAAATAAGTATTATTTCAGTACTCAACACGAGTTTGTACCCTACAAATGAATGAAAACGTATCATGTACTTTTTTATTTATATATTTTTATTATTAATTTTATTATTATCATTATTATTATTGTTATTATTTTCATTTGTTTACCAGGAGTTTTCAACTGGGTTGGAGGCCCTTTTTCAGCAGAGGCCCAGGGACAAAAGCTCCAAGTTATAGAAAGAACAGATCGCAAAAAAAGAGTTTATACAGAAAGTATGAATATCAACAAACATTCTAAAAATACAAAAATAGTGCAACTATTTATACAAAGGACAGAGATAAAGGTAGTTGGGTTAAAAACAGAACAGGGCAGGAAAGGTGTTTAAGGACAGTTCAAAGAGTCCTGTGACTCAAATCTTTGCAAGACATTAATTCAATAAAGTAATAAATTGCATGTTATTTTAGTTCTGAACATCATTTTTGCACCTAAAACAAGAAATTACACGCTTGAATAGTTATAAAGAATCACTTTGTCCCTTATGCCAAGGCAGTATGATAGACAGTGTCTTAGTGGATCTGCATTTCTGTAGGAAGAGAGGAGTATAAGAAATTAAGACCAGATATTTGATGATGGCACAAGAGCTGAGTGGATGACTGGATCACAATGTTTCCACAGTTTGAATATTTTGTCTATTAAGGTATTGCATATCAGATTATTTAATTTTGCCATAGACAATAAATTGTGAACTTGGAGACCAAAACATCATCATTTGTACACTGGTGAGGGTGAAGTGGCAGCAGGGTTTATTTACATGGCAGGATATTCATTTTAATCATTAATTTTACTATTAGTGTTTCCATGAATTCTTGTGAATTACTGTGCTTAAGTTGATGGTAAATGCCAGCTGTAATAATGGTAATGCATAAAGCATTCATGGCATTAATGACAGAATATATGTGTGTGTGAATGAGATGGAGGATAGAGGAATGGTGAGGATGCAGGAAGTAGATTTGGTGAAGATGGATGAGTTTAAGTACTTGGGATCAACAGTTCAGAGTAATGGTGAGTGTGGAAGAGAGGTGAAGAAGAGAGTACAGGTAGGGTGGAATGGGAGGAGAAGACTGTCATGGGTGATTTGTGACAGACAGGTACCAGTAAGAGTGAAACGGAAGGTCTACAAGAGGGTAGTGAGACCAGCTATGTTATATGGGTTGGAGATGGTGGCATTGACAAAAAGGCAAGAGTCAGAGCTGGACATGTCAAAGTTAAAGATGTTAAGATTTTCACTGGGTGTGACAAGGATGGACAGGATTAGGAATCAGTGTATTAGAGGGTCAGCTCAGGTTGGACAGTTTGGAGACAAAGCCAGAGAGGTGATATTGTGGTGGTTTAGATATGTGCTGAGGAGGGATGCTGGTATATTGGGAAAAAGATGCTAAGGATGGAGCTGCCAGGTAAGAGGAAAAGAGGGAGGCCTAAGATAAGGTTTATATACATGGTGATAGAGGACATGCAGGTGGTTGATGTGACAGAGGAAGATGCAGAGGACAGGAAAAAATGGAAACACATGATAAGCTGTGGTGACACCTAATGGGAACAGCTGAAAGAGAAGAAGAAGATTCATGGCATTAATAACTACAATCGTATGTCATGCCATACCCCTCAAATGTACCTCATTATAAGGAACAGTCCTCATTTTGAGTCTAACAACATCTATGTTCCTTGCAGTTCCACATTGATTGGGTATGTCACACAACCAAGAGTTAGTCTTTTTAACTGATATCCATGTTAAATGATAATTATATCAATTCATCAAAAGAACTTCTTATATGTATAAATTATTACATTTCAAACATCCAGTGAGCTTTATAGTTGAAGTTGTTAATAAGCTGTCATTAAGTGTTCCACATTTTGACAATTTGTTCCACATTATCACTGGCAGTGTTCCACATTTTGGAGATGGGAGGTTGAGAGCTGGGTTCATATTATGTTATCAGAACATAACGTAATCGAATGGCTGAAACATCGAAATGGCCGCATTTCAACACTTTTTTTGTGGGGGGGGGCTGCACCCCCTACCCCCCGCTAATTATATATACCAAATCCGAGATCACACTACAGTGAGGAAAGGGCAAATATCCCAATCTTCATTGTACTGCGATCCCACAATTTAAACTTCGAAATGCAGTCGTTTTGATGTTTTTGCCGTTCAGACATGTGTGTGTGTGTGTGTGTGTGTGTGTGTGTGTGTGTGTGTGTGTGTGTGTGTGTGTCTGTGTGTGTGTGTGTCTGTGTGTGTCTGTGTGTGTGTGTGTCTGTGTGTCTGTGTGTGAAGGTCAAATTATAAATAACAGAAGTGTCACACTTGTATAACAGTAGGTGAAGGTCAAATGTGCCATTCACATCTGCTAAAAATATGCTTGGCTGTCATGAGAGCTGGATGGCAAGTTGGTCCATTGTCATGACACACTTGATGCAGATGATCCTGCAGACACTGATCTGGCAGTATTGTGAGCTCATGACCTCAAGTCCGAGGTTCTCTAAGGTGTAAATTAATGCTGACATAGCCTGCGTGAAATCAGTTGTGCTTGCCCCAACCACCCACTAATTACAATCGTTTCTTGAGAAGCACTTGTAATCTTATGTGATCTACCCCTTCAGTCTGGATAGTACCCTGTCCTCTTCCCCTTCCAAGGCTGACTTCTACTTGTATCTGAGAAGTCCTAACTAGTGAGCAATCACAGGCATCCACAGATGCTTGATGTGCCACCATACTATGAAGCAGTGTGGTCATGACTTTAGCCCTTCTCTCTGCCATTTATATGTAATGCTGGAAATCCTTGCATACATCCCGAAGAACTCTGACCATTTCCAGCTGACTCTCTGTGGCAGTGTTCTGAGTCTTAACAATGTTACAGCATATTTGCTACTAGGCAGCCCACCCTTTAAATGTTTCCTTAGATATATGAGACAAATTCCTGTGCCTTTTATCCCTTTGTAAAGGTGTAACTGTGGATACTGTTACCTTTGAATTTTTGCTATCATCTTGAAAGTTTTCATCTGGGTTTGGAGATACTGGTGCAGAGTTGCATGAATTTTCCTTCTGTGCAAGCGTACGTTTAAAGACTTTGTGATGAATTTCACTTCCTGTGGAGTTACTAACATGCTGTGAGATGTGAGGTATTGTCATTAATCTTGTGTACTGCACATCACATTCCTCCAGCTGCCTCATAAATAGAACTATGTCGTCATCATCATCATCATCATCTTCAGTATTTATTTTGCTACTGATATTCTCCAAATTTACTGGTATAGTGAAACTGTTTCCACTGCTGAACCTGTAAAATTATTTGAAAACATTGCCTATAAAGAAGTAGCATAAACTACTACATGCTGAACAAGGAGGTGTGGTGGGCAGTTACATTGCACACTGCCTTAATTGTCACAATGTGTAGGTGTGGAATGCTCACCAGTTAATAGTACTGTTGCATGTTTAATGTAATAATTTCATGTCAGCATTCAATTCTCTATATAAAGATATGTTAATATTGCTAAAGCAATCTTCCTGAGCAGATATGAGTTGCTGTTGCAGATCTAGGTAATAGCCAGTGTCCACACCACTGGTTGACAACAGGAAAAACAGTACTCCTCCTTCAGAGTGAAGGAGAGGGAGGGTGGCTTAATGGTTAAGGTGTTTGCTTTACAAACACAAGGTGCAGGATTTGAGTCTCACAAGGAATAATTGGCTAGGCTTACAATGGCTCGCAAGGACATTTAGCCTAGTACTAATCTATGAACCTGCAAGTTATCCTAAAAACTACAGAGCAATACCTTTCCTCCGACAATGTACAAATTATACACTGGAACTGATGCTGACAGTTTATAGTAATTTAGAAAAAAAAAAATCAATCATGCCAATAGAACAAAAGGGCAATGGAACAAAGTATCATTTGTTGTTAGATAAAGTCATAATGGAGCTCTGTAAAAAGGGTAAGAATCTAAGTGTGGCATGGCTAGACTATGAAAAAAAAAATTGACAGCATCTCACATTCATGGATAAAAGAGTGCTTACAAATGTACAAAATAAACCCTACATTGATCATTTACATTAGAGCGACCATGAAACAGTGGCAAACCCTTTGCAATTAAGCCATTATTAATGACAAATTATTATTCCAGGGATAAAAATTCAAAGGGAGATATTCCAGGTTGACTCTGTCACCACTGCTCTTCTGTCTTGTGCTTAATCCATTAAGTTGTATATTTAGCAGACTTAGGTCATAGCTACAAATAGGCTCCCAGAAAAAAACAAAGTGAACAGATCTCATCTTCTTTTTTGTGGATGATTTAAAACTATATAGTTCATCAGATGAGGAGCTGAAAGCATAACTACAAGTGGTCAAAACATTCTCAGATATCATTTGGTCTTGATAAATGTTCAAAAGCCACCTTTTAAGCAGGAAAGCTGCAGCACCAAAACAAAAATATCAGTCTGGGACATGGATAATAATATAAATGAAGTAGTACAAAACCGCTTCAGGAAGGCAACAGGATAACCAAAAAACGTGTTATAAAAGTATTTTATTAGACAAAAACGTAAGCGCTTTCAAGGTTGTAAAACACGCTTCATCAGACGTATTCCCATTAATAAAATAAAACTATATTTATATATATATATATATATATATATATATATATATATATATATATATATATATATAGATTCTACCAAATTTCAATCAATCAATAAGAGGAATGAGGTAATCATTCAATTAAGACAGTGCTTAGGTTACACAATAAAACAAAATATGATATAAATAAATTAATCATATATTATCTTAACACATAATAAACAATATTGGTTGATTGAAATTTGGTAGAGTATATATATGATTTTATTTTATTAATGGGAATACATCTGATGAAGTGGGCTTTACAACCGTGAAAGCAGTTTTTGGTCTAATAAAATACTTTTATAACACATTTTTTGGTCATCTTGTTGCCTTCCTGAAGCAGTTTTGTACTATATCTACTGGGTTATTGGTTTTCTGTTTTTGTGGATAATATAAATGAACTTGAACAAGCAGGAGTGAATAAATATTTGGGAATTTATGAAGGATCAACAATAAGAAAAAAACAAAAGTGTAGCAACTGCCTCATGTACACAGACAACCCTTTCCTCTTACCTTCCAACACAATGAATTGTGAGAGATGCACATATATAGCCAAACTGGAAGCCAAGCACTCTCCAGCCAAGACTGAATTAGCCAGTCAAGAGGAGAAGGATAACACCTGCACCACACCACATTCAACACATAGCCCTCCAGAACATACACCACCAAAACCCTCACATAGTAACACAAAATACACACCTGCTTTCATGGAGGCTCTCAATAAAAATCTGCCAAAACAGCAGAGACCTCCGAGCCAGAAACGCAAACAACCACCACATCCCACCATAAACCATGAGACACATAGCTCACATAAACAGTGTGCCACTCAATCAAAGTCCATAAGGCAAAACAACTTACCAATACCCTAGTCATAGGTGACTCAATAGTAAAGCATACTGATGTCCCACTCACTAGGTTGAAGTTACAGTCAGCTGCCTGTCAGGTGCCAGGATCCACCACATAACACATGCACTTAGGTCACTCCTCAGCAGGTACAAATATGACTCCATCATTGTCCATGTTGGTGTGAATGACCTGAGACGTACCTCCATGGACTACATGAAAAGAGACATAGAGGAGCTCTCTGATCTTGTAGCCTAGACAGATATGATCTTAGCTCTGATTAGCATCCTACTGTCACCCAGAATGATACCACAGTACAAGCAGAAAATGATTGACTTCAACAATTGTCTGGTGTCATTCTAAGGGAATCCAGTATCTGTCTGCCTGGGATGACATGATCGACAGACCTTGATGCTTCACTAGAGATGGCCTGTACCTGTCACCCCAGGGCTACTAGATACTGGCCAAAGCTCTTGACACCCCTATATTGCCTTTTTTAAGCAATGTCCTAAAGACAAAATTACCACCATAACAGCTACAAGCAAACAAAATCTGAGGGTTATGCTACTCAATGCTAGAAGTCTAAATCTCAAAATGCACTCGCTCAAAGCACTCCTTAAAATGGAGAACATCAACATCTGTGCAGTGACCGAGACCTGGTTCAAGGCTTCGGAGAATACCACAGTATTACCAGGCTATAATTCATACCACACCTTTCAGCCCCTAAACCTGGACTGAAGTACTAAAGGTGGTTGTGTCTCCATATTCATAAGGGATATACACACCTCCAGACTAGTAGTCCAACATAACGCATCAGAGATACTTCAGGTACAACTAACACTGGGTAAAACTGCAGTCCAGGTTGTAGACTGCTATAGATCCCCCACCATGTCCTAAGGCTCCCACCCACATTCTTAAACACACTGGAAAATATTAGGGTACAACCCAATACCCTTATACTGGGAGACTTTAACTACCCCTCCATTAACTGGGAAAATTATTCATGTACCAACACACTTGCTCAGCGTTTTCTGGATTTCATTAATTCCGATGCCCTAGACCAACTCATTCTTACCTTTACCAGGAGTCGAAACATCCTTGACCTGGTCATTACTAACATGGGTGACCATTGCTCTACACCAGTAATCAAATGCTCCCTGGTCAGATCTGACCACAAGCTAATCACCATGGATATCCACGTCCCACCCTCACCCCCCCCAAAGGAAACTACCATAAGAAACTTCTCCAAAGCCAATTTTGGGCTTCTAAAAACAGGTGGCTAACTTCACAGCACCCATGCAAATGGAAAATAGGTGCATGACTGCTGAATCATACACCAATACACTGTATGAGCATATACACAAGTGCAGGGAATGGGCCATACCAAACAGAAGCAAGACGCTCTCTTCCAAAAAAAAAAAGAAGCCAATCTGGTGGTCCCCCACCATAATCTAACTCTACAATAGAAGGAAAAACTGTTGCAGAAAAGGGTGAAGTCCCAAGACTGGAAACACTTCTTTGTTAGCCTCAGCAAAAAACTGAGATCCATCATCAAATCCTCTACACTAGCTATGAAAACAAAATTGCTGCAAATTCTAAAGACAACCGCAAGGCATTCTATAGTTATGTCAAGAATCTACATGGCAATACTCAGATCTGCTCTGAGTTACAGCACAATGACAATACATATACAGAACCAACTGATATTGCCAACATATTGGCTGACAGTATCAGTGCAAACTTTACCCCCTTTTCACCCCCTAAAGGGCCTATTACAATACCTGAAGAATGCCAAGGCCCTATTATTGTGGCTACACAGGTAAAATCCGCACTGTCCAAAGTCAAGAATACAGCTTCCATGGGACCTGATAATATCCTTGTCCATGTTTTACATGAATTACAAAGTGAACTGGCACAACACCTGAGTACCCTGTTCAATTACAGCCTCATTTCAGGCATTATTCCTAGCGAATGGTGCACTGTTGTGGTCATCCCACTCCACAAAGGGGGAGCGACTACAGACCCTGGGAACTACCGCCCCATTATCCTGATGAGTCTGATATATAAGGCTATAGAGTGCATCATCATGGACCTTATAAATTAGGACATAGGGAATCTCCAAACTCTGGACCCCACACAGTATGGGTTTGTGAAAGGTAGATCATGCCTGCTTAACCTGATAGACTTCTTCGAGTCTGTCACCAGAGCTGTGGATGAGGGCAGGGTAGTTCACACAGCTTACCTAGATCTTGCCAAGGCCTTCAACACCATCTTACACTCAGGAATCATAGATAGACTCACTACACTAGGCATAAACCCCTATGTAATAAGATGGGTTGCCAACTGGCTCACTGATAGAACCCACACTGTGAAAGTAACAGACTCCAAAGCTGACTACCGACCAGTTACAAGTGGTGCCCCACAGGGATCAGTCCTAGGTCCTCTCCTGTTTGGCATCTACTTCTCTGAAGTTCAAGCCAACACAAAGGGACTCTGGCTGACCAAGTTCACAGATGACTGCAAACTGGGAGCCATTACTGATTCTCCAACTGATGAAGACATTCTACGAAAAGGCCTCACTGACACCAATGACTGGTGCCAGAACCATGGCCTTAAGCTCAATGCCAAAAATGCATTGTCATTCCCTTTGGGAAAAATTTGGTGCCCATGACCTACCCCATAAGAGGTAGTCCACTAAACACTGAAGGTGTGAAAGAGACCTGGGGACACAGGTTGACAGCAACCTCTCCTTTGATAACCACATTGCCACTGTAGTCAGAAAGTCCTTCTATGTGGAACATCTCATTACAAAAGGTTTCTCATTCAGGAAGAAAGAGGTCATAATCCCTCTCTACTCATCCCTCATTAGACCTATTATAAAATACAATGCCCCATTTGGTATGTACCTCACTAGACACCTACAACAACTGGAAAGGCCACAAAAATACCTCACTAAGAGGATCTTAGGCCTTAGACACATGCTCTACACAGACAGACTCAAAAAACTCCAGTAATAGCGTGTCTCTTATCGCCTACTTAGAGGCAATCTCTGCTTGGCCTACAAAGCCATGTCTGACCCAGAGCTACTAGATATGTTACACCTAAAGAAATCCCAATCCCTCCATGCCACACACTCCCGGGACCTTAACCTCATTACCACAATAAACAGAACATGCTGGAGGGACAGGTTCCTAACCCTCAGACTTCCTATACTCTGGAACAAACTTTCCATTCATGTCAAGCAGAGCACTTCACTGGCCCTCTTTATGAGAAAACTTGACTAATGTGTGGGCAACAGAAAGTTCACCCTAGGGATCACTTCAGTGGCCTTGATTGACAAGGACACTGGGAACTAACTTTGGGTGGCATGATGCCAGGGAATCTTCTTGGGCTAGGCTTATATAAGCTCCAGGGCCATTAGCCTAGTACACACCTATGAACCTATAAATCTATGAACCTATAAATCTATGAACCTATGAATGAAACTTAGTAAGGATTTTTTTTTAGAAGACTATAATTTATACTGAAAACAGTTCTAACATCTAGGAACAAAGTCTGAGCTATAAACCAATTTGCTCTTCTTGTCCTAACTTACAGTTTTGAAGTGAATGACTGACTGCAAAAGGTATTGGATCAGTTGGACAGTAAAACCTGAAAAATGCTTCATGCTTATCAAATGATTTATAAAACTCAATGTATACCAAGATTATATATTCCCTGATCTGAAGGAGGTATGGGAGTCCTTGAAATTGATTACATGTATAGCTCTGCAGTCATAGAAATGCATTCATATCTGCTTACCTCACAAGATGCAAACATAGTGAAAGTTTTAAAACATGAGGTGAATAAGTCTAAGATGACTTCCCTGCTTAGTTTAGCAGAAGCATATTGGTGTTAAGTGGGAATGGAAATCAAACCAGAAGTAGGTAAAAATCAGGCAGCAACTGAATGCACCAAAAAAAATAATATGATGTGAAGGATCAGATTAGAGGGCAAGAAATGTGCAAATATGCATACATATAGTTGCAAGTACTGAAAACTCTTGGACCAACCTCACGTCTGTCAAGACTAAATGCAGGAATGGTTATGGAGAGGTGAATTTAAACCAAAAGATGAAAGGTTATTATTGGTGGCCCAGGATAATGGACTACATAAATGTTGGTTTATAAAGTCTGTTGAACATGTAGAAGAAATAGACAAATGCAAATTTTGCAAAAAAGAATTGGAAACAGTCTCACATCTTGTTGCTTGGTGTGATGCACTAATGGCAGAAGAACTGTATACTGAAAGCCATAATAGGTTCATAGGTTCATACTAGGCTATCTGCCCTAGGGCATTTATAAGCCTAGCCAGAGTGTGTTTGGCTTTCGCCACCCATTTTAAATGAATTTTGCTATGCCCTTGTTCGAGGTTAGTATACTGTGCCTCTGTCTAACAGTGACCCAGAAGTGATACCCGGGGTAAACCTACGATCTCCCATCCACGCATCAAGATTCCTCTTGAAGAGAGTCAATGAGGGACTCTGTCGAACCTGGACTGGGATTTTATTCCAGAGTGAAGGGAGCCTCTGGGTTATGAATCTGTCCCTCCAGCATGTCCTATTTATTTCAGTGCTGAGGTTCAAGTCTCTCGAGCATGTAGCTCGATGGGATTTGGATTTTCTGAGGTGCAGCATGTCCATTAAATCCGGGTGGGACATGGCTTTATAAGTCAGGCACAGATCGCCTCTGAGCAGGCGGTATGCCACTGAGTAGAGCTGGAGTTTCTTTATCCGGGCAGCATATGGCATCTGTTTGAGCCCTTTGATCCTCTTGGTGAGGTACTTTTGGGGTCTTTCCAGTTGCTGCAGGTGTCTGGTAAGGTACATCCCAAAAGGGGCATTGTACTCAATTATGGGCCTGATGAGGGATGAGTAAAGAGGCACGATGACCACCCCTGATCTAGATGTGAATCCCTTCATGATTAGGCGGGCTATATAAAATGTTTTTCTAACCACTTTAGCCATGTGGTTGTCAAATGAGAGATTGCTATCAACTTTGGTCCCCAGGTCCCTAATTACTTCTTCCGTACTTAATGGATTACCACCTATGTGGTAATTTGTGGGCACTTTGTTTTTGCCAAAGGGGATGACTATACTCTTTTTGGCATTTAGCTTGAGGCCATGGCTCTGGCACCAGTTGTCTGTTTCTATGAGGCCCTTTTGTAGGATGCTTGTGTCGGCTGGAGAGTCTATTATGGCGCCCAGTTTGCAGTCATCTGCTAACTTGGTCAGCCACAGTCCTTCCATGTTAGCCTGTACCTCCGAGAAATATATACCGAACAAGAGAGGTCCCAGGACTGAGCCTTGTGGGATGCCACTTGTAACTGGTTTGGAGTCTGACATGGGTCCAGCAATTCTAACCATGTGGGTTCTGTCCTTGAGCCAGTTTGCAACCCATCTAGTGACATAGGGGTTTATATTTAAGCTGGTGTGCTTATCTATAATGCCCGAGTGGGGTATTGTATCGAAGGCTTTTGCAAGGTCCAGGTAGGCTGTGTGGACCACCTTCCCCTCGTCAATGGCCTTGGTGACTGTTTCAAAGAAATCAACCAGGTTTAAGAGGCAGGATCTGCTCTTAACAAAGCCAAACTGGGTAGGATCCAGTGTCTGTAGCTCCCCAATATCTTTATTTATGAGGTCCATGATGATCCTTTCCATAGCTTTGCAGACCAAGCTAGTCAGGCTTATGGGGCGATAGTTTCCAGGATCCATTGAGGCACCACCTTTGTGGAGAGGGACCAATGTTGCTGTACGCTACTCTTTGGGTACATATCGTGTAGTAAGGCTGAGATTGAACAGTAGTTTTATGTTTGGGTTTAGTTCTTCTTGGAGTTCATGTAGGACACAGCCTGGGACACCATCTGGTCCCATTGATACTGTGTTTTTTGCTTTGGAGAGGGCGGCTCTTACCTGAGCATCTGAGATGTCAGGGGGGCAGCACTCTGCTGGGATACATATTTGCCCTTTTGGTGGGGAAGGGGGGGGTAGAAGTTTGCGCTGAACCTGTCAGCTAGGATGTTGGCAATGTCTGTGGGTTCAGTGTATTTTTTGTCATTTTGGACTAATTCTGAGCATATCTGGGAATTCCCACCCAGGTTCCTATCATAACTAAAGAAAGCTTTGTGATTATCCTTAGTGTCCTGTGCAATTTTTCTCTCGAAGCTGGCCTTAGACGATTTTATGAGTGCCTGTAGTTTTTTGCTAATACTGATCAGAGATGCCTTCCCTTTTTGGGATTTTGCTCTATCATGTAGTAGCTTCCTCCTTCTATTGTATAGTTTGTTTATGGCTGGGGTCCACCAGACAGGATGCCTAACTTTGGAGGATTGGGTCTTGGTTTTATTTGGGATTGCATGATCCATGCATTCCTGAAGGTGTTCATAGAATGCGTTTATAAAGGATTCTGCGGTCTGGGCCATATTTTCCACAGGCCCGGGGGCTTTGAAGGATTCCACCTCAGTTTTGAGGAGTGTGAAATTTGCTTTAAAGAAGTTTTTCACTGTGGTTTTCTGGGCAGGGGCTGGGGTTGGGATGTGAATATCTAGTGAGATTAGTTTATGGTCTGATCTTACCAGTGAGGGATATACTTCTGGTCTGGAGCATAGTCCCCATGTTGGTGATGATCAGGTCCAGTATGTTTTCCCCTCTTGTGGGAGTGGCAACAAGTTGTTCCATAGCATTTGAGTTTATAAATTCTAGGAACCTTCGGGCTAGGGTGTTGGAGCTGGAGTAATGCTCCCAGTCTATGTTAGGGTAGTTGAAGTCGTCCAATATAATGGTGTTTGGAGAGACCTTCATATTTTCCGGTGTTCTCAGGAAGGCCGAGTGGGTTTCCTGGGTTTGGGAGGGTGGTCTGTAGCAGGCTATAAACTGGAAGGCAGTTTTACCCACTGTTAGTTGCACATGGATAGTCTCTGATGCTTCGTGCTGTGCCACCAACCTGGAGGTGTGGGTATCTTTGACGAATATTGATACTCCCCCGACTTTTGTGGTTCGGTCCAAGTTTTGGGGCCGAAAAACATGGTATGAGGTATAACCTGGTGGTGCTGGGGTGCTCTCGGGAGCCTTGAACCAGGATTCTGTTACTGCACAGATATCGATATTCTCCATGCTAAGGAGAGTTTCGAGTGTGTGCATCTTGAGGTTTAGACTTCTGGCGTTGAGTAGCATTACTCTTAGTTTCTTATCCCTTGTGATACCTATGGAGGTGGGTTTGTCTTTTGAGCCTTGCCTAAAAAAGGCACTATGGGGGTGCCAAGAGCCTTTGCCAATATCTGAAAGCTCAGGGGTGACAGGTGCAAGCCGTCCCTAGCGAAGCATCGTGGCTTGTCGAGCATGCCATCCCAGGCAGGCAGGCATTGGATCCCCTTTGAATGACACCAATACTTAAGCCAATTGTTGAAATTGATCATCTTGTCTTCATATTGTGGCATCATTCTTGGTGAGGGTAAGATGCTACTCAAGGTCAGGGTCATACCGGCCTGGGCTACATGCTCAGAGAGCTCCTCTATATCTCTTTTCATGCAGTCCAGGGAGGTACGTCTCAGGTCATTCACACCAGCATGGACAATGACCGAGTCATATTTGTACTTGCCTTGGAGTGACCTGAGTGCTTGTGTTATGTGGCGGATCCTAGCGCCCGACAGGCAGCTCACCGTGACCTTCTCCTTGTTCAGCCTGGTGAGCGGGACGTCAGTGTGCCTGACGATAGAGTCACCTATTACAAGTGTATCAGGTGTGTTGTTTAGCCTTAAGGGCTGTGACTGTTCGGCACACTGGCTTTGTGAGCTATGTGTTGCACTTGTTTTGTTTTGGGGTAGCGGTTGCTTGGGTGTCTGCTTTGGAGGTCTCTGCTGCTTAGGCAGATTTTTATTTAGAGCCTCCGAGTATGTTTTTGTGTGTTTATGTGTTTGGTTTACTGTCTCGGTAGGTCTATGTGAGACTGGAATTGTAGTGAGTGTGGTTTCCTTCTCCTCCTGACTGGTTACGCCAGTACTGAGTTGAGAGAGCTTAGCCTCCAGTTTGGCTATATGGTTGCATCTCTCACATGTGTTGGAATTTGTTGGGAGGAGGAGAGGGTTGTCTGTGTACATGAGGCAGTTGTAACATTGCCTGAAGATTCCCAGATTCACCAGCTGGACCGGAGAGGAGATTGACAACTGACCTTTGGACATGCTAGAATAGTACTGGGAATTACTTTATAATTGAAAAAAGGGCCAATGGAGAACAAAGTACTCAAGGGGAGTTTGTGAGGGTGTAGTACTTTTAATTTTTTAGTGCTGACTTATATAATTGCTTTAGTGAGCATGTGCCAGGCTTTAGCATGGGAATAGGGTGTTTATTATGAGAACTAGATCAGTTTTAAGAGAAAAAGTGAAGAGCAGACCTTGTGGAGCCGAGAATGGTTTAAACCCAATTAAGCGGCGCTGCCCGATGCTGCGCTATGCGCAAAAAGCGCAAAGCCAAGCTAAAGCGGGTTTTATACAGGGGGACTTGAAAGAGCTAGAAATTGGCCCAAACCGGCCAATAGACTACCAGATTCTTGTGCTGGGAACACTCCTCCAGGGATAGATAGGCTGCTCCAAGCTCCCCACTGTCACTGGTGAACAAAGAAGCCTCCCTTTATCCAAGAAAGGTAATGGGCAACACAGGAACTTTCCAAAAGTCCAGAATACAGCAAGGCCTGTATTTGGACTACTCTAGGTCAGGAAAGACGGTAAACAAGGAAAAATTTTTTTTTTACTTTTTTGCAACAAACAGCAGGAAAATGCAATAAATATGTAACACAGGCTAGCACACTTGAGACAGCCTCAACAGGTAAATGCAACAAGCAGGACAAACTTTAAAAGTGCAGGTGCAAAAACAACTTTAAACAGTTTAAAACAGTTCAAGAAGGAGAAATACTTGCAGTTTAGCTGTTTAGTTTATGGCAAGACTGTTGCACTGGGATTGTGCAAACATTATAATACTGAAGTAGCTGAGAAGGATTGGAAACGTGAGCCACAAAGCATAGAGAAAGTGATGGTTTATATCAAATGGATCACCCATTACCAACAGTTCAAAAAATAAATGTGAGAAAACCATATATTTTAGTCTGTGAATAGAAGGCAAAAGTAGCATTGATAATTGAAATCACTTCACCCAGTGACTACATTGTATTGTGTACAGAGAGACACAAAGTAATAAAATAACCAGAATTTATAGGTAGAAATGAGGGGAATTTGGAAGAAGGATACCTAGACAGTTGCAGGAGTAGCAGTAGAGTAATGGGTCTTATAAAAACAATTTACAATCATACATAGATATATTACCAATACATGTAACTCTGTATGAATTACAGAAGGAGTCAGTTCTGAGCACACTGCAAGTGCTGCAAAGAGCACTTCTGGCTAACATCAAATATTGAAATAATACTAATTTCATGAACTTTAATCATTCTTTTACTTAGGAATGGATCTGGTCCTCTCTAATACGGGAGAGTGCTGCACACCCCCTACAGTAATGTCTTCCCTTGTAAGGTCAGACCACAAAATGGTCTCATTTGAAGTAAAAATAAAACCTGGTCACCAAGCTAAACCTGGAATATTCAGGAACTACTCTAAGGCTAACCTCTTGCTATTAAGTGATGACCTGGCAAAATTTCAAGCCTCCATAAACCATGAGAACTCTGCTGCCTATGCAGAACTTCACAGAAACCCAGTACAAGCATGTTAATAGCTGCATTGCGGCAGCTGTACCCACCAGGAAGAAGTACAGAACTAACTCAAAAAACAAGCCACCCTTGTGGATCACAAAATCAATAGGCTGTATAACAGAAGGGAGAAAATCATGGCAAAAATTAGGAGGTGCAGCACCCAACAGGATAAAAACACTCTCATCAAACTAAACAAGCATCTTAGAGTATAAATAAAGTCTACCAAAGCCAAATTTGAGATGAATTTGGCCTCCCAGGCCAAGGACAACCACAAGGCATTCTTTAGTTATGCCAGCAAACTCAAAGGCAATATACAATTATGTGCAGAACTCATTGTAAATGGAGCCACCTATACTGAGCCAGAAGATATAGCAAAACTACTGGCTGATAAATTTAGCTCCAACTTTACCCCTCTCTCACCCTCAATGTTACATCAGGACATACTATCAAATATAATTTCTCATGCTATCACTAGGGAACAGCTCCTTAATGCTCTGTCTAAGGCCAAGAAGACTGCATCAATGTCCCCAGATAATATCCCAGGATGCCTTCTAAATAGCATGAAACATGACCTATCAGGGCCACTGGAACTGTTATTTAACTATAGCCTCCAAACAGGCTTTGTGCCCCATGAATGGGGAGCAGCAACAGTTATCCCTCTGCACAAAGGTGGGCCATCTACAGACTCTGGAAGGTACAGACCCATACATCTCAGTTGTCTTATATGTAAAGCCAAGCAAAGAATTATCATGGAAACAATCAATATTGATAAATCCAGTTTGGTTTCATCAAGGGCAAATCATGCCTACTCAACCTGGTGGACTTTTTTTGAGAAGGTCACCAAAGCAATGGATGTGGGTAAAATGGTTCACAGTGCCTACCTTGACCTGGCCAAGGCATTTGACACAATACCTCACTCAGGCATTGTTGACGAACTCAAGAGGTCAGGTACAAACCCGTATGTCAACCGGTGGATAGCCAACTGGCTCACAGACAGGACCCAGGAAGTTAGAATTGGGGAGTCCACCTCTACAAAGACGATAGTCACAAGTGGAGTACCTCAGGGATTGGTCCTTGGACTGCTCCATTTTGGAATTTACTTCTCTGAAGTCAAGGCCAATGTCAGTGGTCTATGGCTGACTAAATTTGCAGATGATTGCAAATTAGGAGCTGTCATTGAATCCCACACTGACACAAATATTCTTCAGAACGACTGACACAGGGAAACAACTGGTATCAGAGCCATGGACTAAAACTAAATGCGAAGAAATGCATAATAGCTTCCTTTGGAAAGTCATCCACATCTGGTGACTTTCATATTGACAACACACCCCTTAGAGTTGACCCAGTAGCTAGGAACTAAGGGACACAGAGAGAGTAATCTAGCCTTTGACCATCATACGTCCAAGGATGTTATTGTTCCACTGTATTCAGCATTCATCAGACCTATAATTGAGTACAATGTCCCCTTTGGTATGCACCCAACCAGGCATATACAATTGGAATGTCCATAGAGGTTCCTCACTAAAAGAGTACAGGACTTAAGTAAAATGTCCTACACAGCCCACCTCAAGGCTCTATCCATGTATTCTCTCTCCTATAGGCTTTTTAGGGGAGTTCTATGCTTGACATTCAGAGCATTGTGAAACCCCACTCTAATGGATCTCCTGCATACCTGCAAAACAAACAGCAGCAGAATTACTCATTCTAAGGACTTGAACCTTGGCTGTGATATAAATAGGACCTGCTGGAGAGACAGGTATGTATCCCAGAGATTACCCCATTTTTGGAACAGGCTCACCATCCATGTGAAGCAGAGTTCCTCTCTAACCCATTTCAAGTACAACTTGGACAATCGGATAGGGAACAAGAAATTCATCCCTAAATTGGCACTTGTGTCTCTAATGGATACAGGCAGTCTGTAAATGGATCATCTCCCAGGACCTAGCTTGTAAATATTTCATCTCCCAAGCCACTGCTTACACTTACCAAGGGTATCAGAATTTGTCAGAGGTTTGGGATACATGGCTAGGATTTAAAAGACCCTTATTGTCATTAGCCTAGTATACACCTATGATGCTATATGACCCATTTACATCATGGTGTTAGAAACCCAAAAGGCTTGGAGGAATTAAACCAAGAGGAGGTTTTTCTTATCTTGTGTTAAAGGAATTAGCATTACACCTCCTCAGTACTGGTGTGGGCTATTGCATTCTGTCTCTCCTTGTCCCTAGCACATCCTACCTACTATATTAATTCCACAAACTGCATTAATGTCCATTAGAAATTGGTTCCAAGATTTTTCCCTCTCAGCTTCTTTGGGTCCCCTTTTACCAAGCACACATTTGCCATATGTGTTAAGGCTGCCACAAGGATACAGTTTTCGTCACAGCTGAAGTTGTCCATTTTCTGCCTTGATCCCTTGTTTTGTATCATTGTTGCACTTAAAAAATATGCCACAGACAAACACAAAGACAAAGGTAAGGGTGGCTGTGGTAGTACAGACGTTAGATTTGTCGTCTTACAGCAAGAGGTTCTTTGGTTCAATTCTTGGTGCCTTTTGTGTGGAGTCTGCATGTCCTCCTTGCAGTCATGTGGGTTTTTTCCAGGTGCTCCTGTCTCCTCCCACATTCTAAAGACATGCAATAGGTATATTGGGCACTCTAAATTGTCCGTAGTTGAGAGACTATGTGTGAATGAGTGGTGCTAATGAACTACTGAGGCAGAGCTAGCCACCTGGCAGTATAAACCTTGGATTGAAATGATTATCACTGCTGAAGTGACACCCCACCCCCCCATGTACAAAATAGGAAAAGGTGATGAGGATGTATGGAAACACAAAGACAAAAAAAAATGATGTAATAATCAGTGAAACAACAAAGCAAGGAAAGCATGCATGCCTTCCTCATAAAAATAAATAAAATATGTGGGCACAAACCCCGTAATTATATGCACATGCAGAGTGTTACTCCAACCAAGAAAAGTTATGCTGAATAAATGTTTGCACTGTCATGAATATAGTCTCATTAGTAAGGCAAACAGTTTGTTAACAGATCCATCCATTCCCCTAGCCACTCCCACTTTGTTGTATTCATAATACTGTCATTTTTTTATTTCAGCAGTGACACTCATCTCCCAGTAAAGACATGTGTATCTTGACTGAACTAAACGTCCTTGTCACTTCAGTACTTCACAATTAAATATCATGATTTCTACCATGTATGCACAATCACTAACTGGCTTCAAAATAAATTACGTTAACAAAGATCACTCTGCCTTTCCACTGCTGTTGTAATGAATTTCCATTTACAAATGATAGTTTTACACTATTCACTTAAGCCATTTTAATATGCCCAGCATATCAGTACCGTCTTCTCTCACTTCATCCAGCTCAACCTTCTTTATGCATTCCTTCTGCGTTTCCCTCTTTGTTGTGACTCCCCTTTTTAAGACTCCTCCATTTCCCTTCTCATTCTTTAATGAAAATAACAGGCTGTACATATATGGATACCCCTATATAAAGCATATTAAACCCTTTTATATTTTTTAAACAATGAAAGCTGCGGAGTCTGCCATTTGTCATATGTCTTTCAAGAGTGACTGTGAAGAGCCGCGTTTGTTCACATTATCACAGTATATGCAAAGTCATAGAAAACCTAGGGCTTTCACTTAGTCCTTCACATATACTTAACACTTTTCTTTGGGCTTGCTTTTGCAGTAAGTGGGCATGCTTTTCAAATGCCTTTGCATTTCCTTAATTATTGAGAATAGCTTGCGCAGGGTATATTTGCATATAGGAATAGTGGCATTCTTCACTTACCACTATGCAAGTGTGAAACCCGGGACTATGAATTATCTCTTCTTGTTTACTTATTTATTTATGTATGTATGTTTTTTTTGTCATCCTGACTCTTGTAGCTCTGTTGATAAATGGTATAACAAAGAGAAGCAATAACACTGGAATATAAGAAATTGATCAATGTTTTACCTTTGTGCTTTGTTGTAAGGCAAAATAAATATGCTTAATAGGATGCATCAGTATAAAATGCTAAACCTGTGAAATAAGGAGTAAGAAAGCTACAAGCAGTTCTTAAATAGTTTTGCTATCGGAAACAAGGATAATTATTCATATACAGTTCATTGTTCATGACATTTGTATAGCATATGAAAGGGTATATAGCAATAGTTCAGGTAGCAGAGCTTAAATTAACAGATCAGTCAGACAATCTCTGGGTCAGTGCAATGTATAGGAATTTGTGAGAATGGGGCAAACAAAAGATACTATAATAGGCTACTGTTGGTGAAAAGCTCTTAAATGGAAAATACAGGCTGCAATGTATGTAGCACAGACAATCCATAACATAAGCAATATGGTATAAAACAGTGGTGTCTGAACAGTAGAAATGGATTTAGCACTCTGGACAGTGCCCCTCTTTTAACTTTCTTTAAGGGAAAACAGTGGCAAAATGGCAATTGTTTACTGGAAATGAAAACTTTCTGAAGAGCAGTCTGACAGTTTCAGATTGTTATAAATTGATCACCTTTGTAATTACGTAATTGAAGTCTGTCCACCTGTTGTGTTTTTTCTTCATTTTTGAATGTAGTGTAACCACCATCAGAAAACAAGACAGTGATGCTAATTTAAATGCTATTAAGTGATCATAACACCTTATTTGACAGATTGCAAAGCTGTCAAACTTTTCTTTTTTTTTTGAAGATGAATGCTGGCTGCAAGTCACTGCCATGACAGCATACTATAGTGTCAACATGCAAGAGTCCGATGTGTAGAAAGATTTAAGCTGCAGAGGGCAATTGACTTTAAAGAATAACTTCAGCATAGACATTATGTATAGTCACATTTTTTTGTGGCACCATGTGGATAGACAAATGGATAAGTTGGAAATGTTAATTCTACTGGAATATATTTTAAAATTACTAGACCTTTTCCATGAAGTACTATTACTCTTTATATGCCATTTAGCCAGATGAATGTTGCCATTTTAATGAATAATATATATATATATATATATATATATATATATATATATATATATATATATATATATATATATATATATATATATATAGATTCACTTCATAAAACTAAAAGCTCAAAACACTGAAACCAAAACACTGAAACTTCAAAATCTTGAAAACTCAAAACACTGAAAATGCATATCATACATATACTGAGTTTAAACAAGATAACTCATAGCACTTTCCACCAAGTGTAAGCAGGGGGGCAAGCCACCCTGCATACCCCATGTGGGGAGCTGTGCCCCCCACACCCCCTGCTACTTAAATATATCAACGCCAAGATTGCACTTAGTGTAATGAAGTGCAATCTTGGAGTTGATATATATAAGTAGCAGGGGTGTGGAGGGTGCAGCCCCTCACATGGGGTGTGTAGGGGGGCTTGCACCCCTGCTTACACTTGGTAGAAAGTGCTATGATTTATGTTGCTTAAACTCAGTATATGTATGATATGTGTTTTCAGTGTTTTGAGTTTCAGTGTTTCGAAGTTTATGTGTTTTGGTCTTCTATATTATGAAGTTTTCTCATTTTCAGTGTTTTGAGTTTTCAGTGTTATGAAGTGAATCCATATATATATATATATATATATATATATGGGTCTACTACTAATTACCGACATGACGATTCCCCGACAGAAAACTCCCCGACGCCAGATGACCGACAACACACAAACCCGACAACGCAAAACACCGAACACCATTACACCGAACACCATTACACTGACACACGGAACGTAAACAACACGCGACACTACATAGCATACACACTAGCCCTGACCCAAACCCTAACCCTAAGGTCCGACACTATCGCACACTTCACCTACCTGCACCCTAACCCTAACTCACTTAACCCACCCCTAGCCCAAGCTCCGACACTAACGCACACATCACCTACCTGCACCCTAACCCTAACTCACTTAACCCACCCCTAGCCCAAGCTCCGACACTAACGCACATTTCACCTACCTGCACCCTAACCCTAACTCACTTAACCCGTCCCTAAACTACAGTCCCTCACTAGCACACACTTACCTTACCCGAACCATACCTCCGACACGAACACACACTCACCTTTCCCACAGCCTAACCCGACATCCCACAATCTCGAGCACTTACCTGACCGCTCCTAACTCCGTCACCATCGCACACTTACCGCGTCGCGATCGCACATTCCCTTGTCGGTCTTTCCGCTGTCGGCAAATCACCCTGTCGGTACACTTACCTGTCGGTCATCTGGCGTCGGGGAGTTTTCTGTCGGGAAATCATCGTTTCTGGCATTAGTAGTAGACCCATATATATATATATATATATATATATATATATATATATATATATATATATAAAATAAACACTTAAAATGTATAGTGATACCAAAGAGGACTAAGACAAACTCAGAAAATAGTTATTAAAAAAAATCAATATTAATTAGCAAACAGTATATTCCAATATGTGTCTGTATGCACAGTGATACCAAACAATAAAGAACAAATTTGATTTATGAGAAGCCAAGCATTTTACTGAAAATAATAATATCTAGTTAACATGGTTAGAGTACATATAAAATTTTTAAAATGTTATTTAGCAATGTTTCTTTCTCTTCCCGTTGAATAAGTAATACTTTAAATACACTTATTTTTGTTATTGAAACAACCATGGTTTTCCAGTTATGGAATTTGTTGCAAAACAGTTGCCCTGAGACATTATATGGGAGAACAAATGAGAAGCAAGGGAAATGAAAAAATGAATCTACACCATTATCATATTAATATTCTTAAGTTTGCTAAATATTTTGTTACTGTGTCTTTGTTGTAGAGTTTTGAAAGTGCACTGACTGCATTTTTCTTCTTAAAAATTCCTTGGTCAGTAATCTGGACTTGCACAGCAGCAGAGACATAATCTGTTTGTACTCATTTCTGAAGTTTTGGTTGAATACTCCATAAATTACACCATTTAGACAGCTGTTGAAGTCAGCTATGAAAGAGCTGACAAGAAAAATCCAGTGAGGTGTCCTGGCTGTAACATAAGTAGAATTAATGCCAATAGCTAATCCAGTAATACCATATGGACCCCAACAGATTGCAAAAAGCACAGAAACAAGAAACATGATCATCATCTGACGCAACTCACTAGACTTGAGTTTTTGTTTCTGTTCTTGCCTAATACGATACTTGACATATATAATCAGCAACCAAATTTTGATGTAACAAAATATCACAATTATTGAGGGTATTATGAAGTGTGTCACCTCCAGGATAAGTGTGCATAATGGATTCAAAGACCGTATTACTGTACATGAATATCCAATGGGGTCATAATGTAACATATTTAAATAAATCATTGGCAGTAAGGTTAGTGCGGACAAGATCCATACAAGACAAATGTAACAGCAAGTATTTGTTTTGCTGTAAATTTTATCATATCTGAGGTTATGACAGATGCAAAAATAGCGGTTGATTGCAATTGATGTGATAGTATAGACAGAGCTAATGCAACTCAAACATCTGATAACTGCACTAGCTTGGCAGTGTAATTCTCCCAATATCCAGCTTCTGTGTAAAATTGACAAGACAGTTGTAGGGTATGGATATAATGCCACAATTATATCTGCCACAGACAAGCTGATAACAAAGTAGTTGCCTGTAAGAAAATAAATAATGCAAAACAAATACTTGTTAATTAACAAAAAAGTGATGTCAAAACTTTTGCATAGCATAAATACAGTAACATATTGTTACTCACAGATAAACATACTAAAGAATGTATAAAAACGAATTACAGTGAGTGATTACACTTTTTGAGAATATTGCACTACTACACTAAAGTAATGTATTATAAGATCTTAGAGTAAAAAATGTTGTAAGGTACATTTTTATTGAACTATTTTTACTTTTTGAAATGTACAATATTACCTCCACACACTTTTATTACTCTAGATCATATTATCACTTCACATATACATTTACCTACAGATCACGTCTTACTAAAAAAAAAATATGAAATTCCCACTAGCATTCCATTAATTTCCCCTTTATCTCTCTCCAAAAACTACCCACACAGATCCTTCTGTATCCTACCAACCTATCCATTGACTGACTGTTTCTGACTGCTTCAACAATTTCTTCATCCACCTACCATTCTCCACTCTTCTCCTGCATTTATTACTCCCTGTATCTCTTCTCTTTTCTCTTTTTTTTATTCTTAGTTTTACCAACCTACTCTGAAGTATTCACCTTACAGCTCTTTAACCCCATTAACATTCTTCCCTTCTTAATCCAAATAACCAATGCATCCATCCTTTTAGCAACAACTATCCAGTAAAAGTGTTACAACTTATTTTTGCCTTTTCTAACAATTTTTTTCCAATCTCCATTGCAAATCACATTTGAAGACCAAAGACTGGACTCACCACCCTTAATACCATAATGTCTTCTATATCTGCTCTTTTTAACATTCATCCCATCTGTTATTCGCCCTGCCAGAGGCCTTTTCTCTTTCCTTTCCATTCTTTTCCTTCTCCTGCTACAAGATTCCATGTAAAGTTTCCTTAATCATCACTTTTTCATTCTACTCCATCTATTCCCTCGTATTTCTTCAATTGTTGAGCCCCCATTTAAGCCACATTCTGTCTTCTTTGAGAGGACATTTCCTGCATAATTCCCTTTATTACAAATAATTTAGTAATTTCCTTCATTCCAAGACATACTGGCGGATTCACGATGGCTTGCACGGAGTGTCCGAGTAGAGTAAGACTCCATGCAGCCATCGTGTCCGACAAGCGATCCAGGAACAGCTTGTAGGGGCGTGTAAGAGAGCTCCTAAAACATCTCCTATATGGACAGGGCTGGGATATGCAAATTACCTCACTTGCAGCCGAAAGGCATGCAAATGAGGTAAATTTGCGATCCAGGAAGCACAAACCTGTCCGAGTAGGCTCTTGTCACCCCCATAGTGCCTTTTGTAGGTAAGGCTCAAAAGACAAACCCACCTCCATAGGTATCACAAGGGATAAGAAACTAGAAGTAATGCTACTCAATGCCAGAAGTCTAAACTGCAAGATGCACGCACTCCAAACTCTCCTCAGCATGGAGAACGTTGATATCTGTGCAGTAACAGAAACCAGGTTCAAGGCGCCCAAGAGCACCCTAGCACTAACAGGTTACACCTCATACCATGCTTTGCAGCCACAAAACATGGAACAAACTACAAAAGGAGGGTGAGTATCAATATTTGTCAAAGATACCCACACCCCCAGGTTGGTGGCACAGCATGAAGCATCAGAGACTATCCATGTGCAACTAACAGTGGGTAAAACCGCCTTCCAGTTCATAGCATGCTACAGACCACACTCCTAAACCCAGGAAGCACACTTGGCTGACTGGAGAACACATGAAAATATGAAGGTCTCCCCAAACAACATTATATTGGGCGACTTCAACTACCCAAACATAGACTGGGAGCATTACCCTAGCTGCAACACCCTAGCCCAAAGGTTCCTAGAATTTATAAACTCAAATGCTATGGAACAACTTGCTACCACTCCCACAAGAGGGAAAACATACTGGACCTGATCATCACCAACATGGGGACTCTATGCCCAAGACCAGAAGTGTATCCCTCACTGGTAAGATCAGACTATAGAGTAATCTCACTGGATATTCACATCCCGACCCCAGCCCATGGCCAGAAAACCATAGTGAAAAATTTTCACTAAAGCAAATGTCACACTCCTCAAAACCAAGGTGGAATCCTTCACAGCCCCTGTGCCTGTGGAAAATACGGCCCAGACCTCAGAACCCTTTATAAATGCATTCTATGAACACCTTCAGGAATGCATGGATCATGCAATCCCAAATAAAACCAAGATTCAATCCCCTCCAAAGGCAGGCATCCTGTCTGGTGGACCCCAGCCATAAAAAACATACAATACAAGGAGGAAGCTACTATATGATAGAGCAAAATCCCAAAAAGGGAAGGCATCTCTGATCAGTATTATTGAAAAACTATGGCCACACATAAAATCATCTAAGGCCATCTTTGAGATACAAATTGTACAAGACACTAAGGATAATCACAAGGCTTTCTTTAGTTATGGTAGGAACCTGGGTGGGAACTCCCAGATATGCTCAGAATTAGTCCAAAATGACAAACAATACACCAAACCCACAGACATTGCCAACATCCGAGCTGACAGGTTCAGTGCAAACTCCCCCCCCTCCCCACCAAAAGGGCAAATATGTATCCCAGCAGAGTGCTGGCCCCCTGACACCTCAGATGCTCAGGTAACAGCCAGCCTTTCCAAAGCAAAACACACAGCATCAATGGGACCAGACAGTGTCCTGGGCTGTGTCCAACATGAACCCCAAGAAGAATTGAACACAAACATAAAACCACTGTTCAGTTTCAGCCTTACCACAGGATATGTACCCAAAGAGCAGAGTACAGCAACAGTGGTCCCTCTCCACAAAGGTGGTGCCTCAATGGATACTGCAAACTATTTCCCCAGAAGCCTGCCTAGCTTGGTCTGCAAAGCTATGGAAAGGATCATCATGGCCCTCAGAAATAAAGATATTGGGGACCTACAGACACTGGATCCTACCCAGTTTGGCTTTGTTAAGGGCAGATCCTGCCTCTTAAACCTGGTTGAGTCATTTGAAACAGTCACCAAGGCCATTGACAAGGGGAAGGTGGTCCACACAGCCTACCTGGACCTCGCAAAAGCCTTCCATACAATACCCCACTTGGTCATTATAGATAAGCTCACCAGCTTCAGTATAAACCCCTATGTCACTAGATGGGTTGCAAACTGGCTCAAGGACATAACCCACATGGTCAGAAATGCTGGAGCCATGTCAGACCCAAAACCAGCTACAAGTGGCATCCCACAAGGCTCAGTCCTGGGACCTCCCTTGTTTGGTATATATTTCTTGGAGGTACAGGCCAACACAGAAGGACTGTGGCTGAACAAGTTTGCAGATAACTGCAAACTGGGTGCCATAATCGACCCTCCAGCTGACACAAGCATCCTACAAAATGGCCTCATAGAAATAGACAACTGGTGCCAGAGCCATGTCCTCAAGCTAAATGCAAAAATGTGTATAGTCATCCCCTTTGGCAAAAACTAAGTGCCCACAAATTACCACATAGGTGGTAACACATTAAGTATGGAAGAAGTGATAAGGGACCTGGGGACCCAAGTTGACAGCAATTTCTCATTTCACAACCACGTGGCCAAAGTGTTTAGAAAAACATTTCATAAAGCCCGCCTAATCATGAAGGTATTCACATCTAGATCAGGGCAGGTCATCGTGCCTCTTTACTCATCCCTCATCAGGCCCATAATTGAGTACAATGCCCCTTGTGGGATGTACCTTATCAGACACCTGCAGCAGCTGGAAAGACCACAAAAGTACCTCACCAGGAGGATCAAAGGGCTGAAACACATGCCATTTGCTGCCCGGTTAAAGAAACTGCAACTCCACTCAGTGGCATACTGCCTGCCCAGAGGTGATCTGTGCCTGATGTATAAAGCCATGTCCAACCTGGAATCAATGGACATGCTGCACCTTGGAAAATCAGAATCCCATCAAGCTACGCACTCAAGAGACCTGAACCTCAGGACTGAAATAAATAGGACATGCTGGAGTGACAGATTCATAACCCAGAGGCTCCCTCCACTCTTGAGTAAACTCCCACTCCAGGTTAGCCAGAGTCCCTCATTGACTCTCTTCAAGAGGAATCTGGATGAGTGGATGGGAGATTGTAGGTTTACCCTGGGTATCACTTCTATGTCACTGTTAGACAGAGGCACAGTATACTAACCTTGGAAAATGGCATGGCAAACTCCACTTAAAATGTGTATTGAAAGCCAAACACACTCTGGCCAGGATTATAAATGCCCTAGGGCAAATAGCCTAGTATGAACCTATGAACAGAATCACACACACCAACTAGTACAACTGTGGTCAATGTGGAGTAATGTTTGGCAATGTCCTCCCAAGTTGGTGAATAAACAACAATGTTGGACAAGCCTGGTTTAAGTAGGCCATAGCTGAACAAAATGCAACATGCTCATAGTTGCCCAACTGGCACTTAACCAGTCTGGTCAGTATGAACATTTAAAGCAGTGACGGGACTCAAACCCATGATACTGTGCACCATAGTGAAAGTACTGAACCAGTACACCATGACAGCATTGCAGTGTTCAGCCAGTATGAAAGAATGTTGACAAGTCTTTGTAAACTATCCCATGGAAACCCTGCAGGCACAGCACAATCCCTGTTGAGTTATGACACAAAGGAGTCTGGCAGTAAGAACACAACATGCCTTCCAACGCACACAGTATAAATGTCAATATTGGTCATGTTCACACACAGCCACAAATGTAGTGGACTTCAGATCACAACATATGGAAAGGTCACACTGGGCATGCTCACACACTTGGATAAATGAGACATATGTCAGGCAACAAACCATGGAAAGCCTGAACTGGGCATGCTCACACACTTAGACCATGTCTGAGTATAGCACTCGGCCACACATATCTGGCAGTTGTATGTGTTAAGCCAGAACCCTCCCACAATCCAGCAATCTGCTCTGTGCACACAGTTAAATGACAACAGACACATATATTAATATACTGGAACCCTGTCATGATCAAACATGTTACGCAGATACACAAGTTGTTCATAGAAATTGGGAAAGCTACGGCAATAAAGACCTGCAAACAGTATCAGCAACAAATATTGTGCATCCCCAACATAAACTTAGGTGCAGAGGTTGATACTAGGCTGTCTGCCCTAGGGAATTGCATAAGCCTAGGCAGAGTGTATTTGGCATCCGCCTAAACAGTAGAGTAGCCTACTGTGCCTCTGTAAAGTAAGTCACAGAAGGCACCCTTTAAGGCTAGTTTGCTGTGCATCTGTCAAGCAGGGACACAGTGGAGATCCCAGGGGGTGAATTTGCAATTTCCCATCCATGCGGCTGGATTTTACTGGAAGAGGGTTGGCGAGGGGCTATGTCTAACTTTAATTGAGATTCAATTCCAGAGTGAGGGGAGCCTCTGGGTAATGAATCTGTCCCTGAAGCATGTCCTATTTAGTTTTGTGTTGAGGTTTAAGTCCCTGGAGTGTGTAGCTCTAAGGGTCTTGGATGTTATGAGGTGGAGCATGTCCATTACTTCTGGGTTTGACATGGCTGTGTACGTCAGGCATAGATTACCTCTGAGTAGGTGTTAAACAAATGAGTAGAGCTGGAGATCCTTTAGTTGAGCTGCATAGGACATCTGTGTGTAGCCCATGATCCTCTTGGGGAGGTACTGTTGTGGACACTGTAGTTGCTGCAGGTGTTGGGTAAGGTACACCCCAAAAGGGCCATTGTAGTCAAACATGGGCCTGATGAGTGACTAGTAGAAGGCCACAATGACCTCCCATGATCTACATGCAAACCACCATGTGATAAGGAGGGCTATATAAAGGTCTTTGCAATGACTCTGTCAATGTGATTAGCAAAGGAGAGGTTACGATCTATGTTGGTCCCCAAATCTGTAAATACATCTTCTGTACTTAATGGATTACCACTTATGTGGTGAATTGTGTGCACCTTGTTTTCCCCAAAGGGGATGACTATGCATGTCTTAGCATTTAGCACGAGGCCATGGCTCTGGCAACAAGCATCCATCTCTGTGAGACCCTTATGGAGGAAGCATGTGTCAGCTGCAGTGTTGCTTATGGCCCCCAGTTAGCAGTCATCTGTGACGTTTGTTAGACATAATCCCCCCTTGTTAGTCTCAACCTCAGAGAAGTACATACCGTACAGGACAGGTCCCACAACTGAGCCCAGTGAGACACCAGTTGTAACTGGTCTGGAATTGGACATGACACCTGCAATTCTGACCATGTGGGTTCCATCCCTGAGGCAGATAGCAACACATCTAGTGATATAGGGGTTGATAGTTAAGCTGGTAAGCATATGTATGATGCCTGAGTGGGGTATTGTGTTGCAGGCATCTGCAAGGTACAGGTAGACTGTGTGAACTACCTTGCTCTCATCCATGGTTTCAGTAACCGTTTCAAAGATATGAACTATGTGTAAGAGGCAAGATCTGCCCTTAACAAAGCCGAATTGTGTATGATCCACTGTCTGGAGGCTCACAATGTTTTTGATTATGACTTCCATGATAGTACGCTCCATAGCTTTTTTTACCACAATAGTCAGGCTTATGGGGTGATAGTTCCAGTGGTCCATTGTGGGACCACCTCTGTGGAGTGGGACCACTGTATCTGTATGCCATTCTCAGGGTATATATCCTGTAGTAAGGCTAAGTTGGAACAGTGACTTAATGTGAGTGTTCATTTCTACTCAGAGCTCGTGTAGGACACAGCCTGGGATATCATCCAGTCCCATACATATGCTGTGTTATTTGCTGTGGAGAGGGCACCTTTCACCTGTGCATCTGTAATGTCAGGGAGGTTACATTCATTTGGGATGGGCATCTGTACCCTTGGTGGGTAAGGGGGGGGGCATTTGTGCAGACTCTGTCTGCCAGGGTGTAGGCTATGTCTGTAGGTTTGGCATATTTTGTGCTGTTATGCAACAATTCAGAGCATATCTGGGTTGTTTCCACACATATTCCTGACATAACTAAAGAAGGCCTTGTGATTATCTGTAGTGTCTAGTCAATTTCACTGTCAAAACGTGCAAGTGATGATTATATGAGGGATTGAAGTGTCTTGCCAATACTGTTCAGAGATGTCCTCCCTCTGTGGGATATTGCTCTATTATGTAGTAGCTTCCTCCTTCTGTTGTACAGTTTATATATGGCCGGAGTCAACCAGACAGGTCTCCTGTTTTGGAGGAGTCATGGTTTTATTTGGGATAGCATGATCAATGCATACCTGCAGGTGCTCATACAATGCGTTTGTAAAGGATTCTGCAGATTGGGCTCTATTATCCTCCAGCACGGAGCCTTTGAAGTATTCCACCCCAGTCTTCACAAGTGCAACGTCTGCTTTTGAGAAAGTCTTTACAGTGATTTCCTTGGCTGGGGGTGGGGACGGGATATGGATGTCCAGGGAAAGTTGTTTATGGTCTGATCTTAACAATTAGGGTTCTACCTCTGGTGTGGAACATACAGTCGCCATGTTGGTGACGATCAGGTCCAATATGTATTCCCCCTTGTGGGTGTGGTGACTTCTTGTGCCATAGCACATGGATCCACAAATTGTAGTGGCTGAAGGGTGATGTTGTTGAGGGCCTGAGTAGTATCCCCAGTCAATATTTGCGTACCTGAAGTCAACCACTATAATGGTGTGTGTGAAGACCGTCATATCTTACACTGTTCCCAGGAAAGCCAAGTGCAGTTCCTGGGTATGGGGGGGTGGTCTGAACTACACACCAAACCAAAAGGCAGTTTTGCACTATGGTAGTTGTATATGTATGGCCTGTCATGCTTAGTGCAGTGGTACCAACCCAGAGGTGTGTGTATCTGTGATGTATATGGATACACACCCTACTTGTGTTGTGTGTTACAAGTCCTGTGGTCACGAAGCATAGTATAGAATATAACCTGGCAGTGCCAGTGTGCATATGTGACCCTGAACTAGGCGTCTGTTAATGCACAGATATTGTTATCCCCCATACTGAGGGATAGTAAAAGATGTACATTGCTCTTTGGAAAGACTGATGATGTCAGCACCCTATAAATACAGCAGGAGAAGGAAAATCATCCAGTAATGCGAATAGCGCACTGCGCTAATGTGTCTCTCAAATATCATGACATAGTTAGGTAGGGGTTTGAATCCTGCAAATGCTGTGTGTGTGTGTGAGGGGTGGCAGGGGGGGGTGTATGTATGCAATTCTCTGTGAAAGGAATGGCCTTTTTGAAGACTGGGATAACACACTAAAAGATGTACATTCCCCTTTGGAAAGACTGATGATGTCAGCACCCTATAAATACAGCAGGAGAAGGAAAATCATTCAGTAATGTGAAGAGCATGCTGCGCTAATGTGTCTCTCACAAGTATTATAACATAGTTAGGTAGGGGTTTGAATCTTGCAAATGCTGTGTGTGTGGGATGGTAGGGGGGTGTGTATGTATGCATTTCTCTGTGAAAGGAATGGCCTTTTTGAAGACTGGGATAACACACTAAAAGATGGGCATTCCTCTTTGGAAAGACTGATGATGTCAGCACCCTATAAATACAGCAGAAGAAGGGAAATCATCCAGTAATGTGAATAGCATGCTGTGCTAATGTGTCTCTCACAAGTATCATAACATAGTTAGGTAGTGGTTTGAATCCAGCAAATGATATGTGTGTGTTCGTCACAGTCTGTCAATCTGTTGTGTGTTTTGCTTTTATTATTGTATGACATATTATTATAACAGTGATTTCAATGCACACATCAGGTATGTGTGTGCCACATACAGATATGTACCTGTGACCTTTAATAGTTCCTATGTGTGAAGCCTACCTCATATGATTACAGTTGTTACCTTTGCCAGCATGTGCCGCAGCTTACCAGACCTTAGGCCATACATGTATGTTGGTGACAATGCAGGCTACTGCAGTGATCTGTGTCCGAGGCCAACTATGTGACACACACCCATGAAAGCTTTGATAGATTAATGTGGGTGAGGGTTCATGTCTGGAGTATATGTCAGACATGTTAAAACACAGCAAAGTCTGTGAGTGATGGGCATCCAGTGTAGGTGTATGGCAACTGTTGCCGATATGCATACTGACACCTTCTTGCTTAGGTGATACACCGAGGGACTGCAGAATACCTTTGGAAATGTGAATATCACAGGATAGACAAGATAACACTTGTCCACATGTACACACCATTACCCGTTCTACATGATGGGTGCTACCACCAACATGGTACTGTTGGAATACTATGTTAACTACATGCCGATGACAATGTTACAGTTGCGTTACAGCAATACAGCATGGCTTGGACAACAGGTATCTGTCTGTATGATACCCTTGTGGTGGTTAGGTGTGTCATGTGTAGAATGCATTGTACGCCACTGTATGCATTTGCAGTCATGGATGGACATATCCGTAGTGTGTTGACATGTACATGAGACTGCTATATGCCAAAGAATATTGTTCCCAGGGATGTGTGGGGCTCAGTAAGAATGGCTACTGGTATAGTGTAGTACTGCAGGGATATCACTGACACCAGGTTCCTACATCTGTGTATCAGTTGAGGAGACACCATGTAATGACCACGGAATGTCAGGCTATGTAGGCTGTGTATAGTACCAGAATGCAGACCATTGACATATGGAAACCATATCACCCACAGCATACTGTCAAACCATGTCATGTTCCATGCTAACCATGTTCACAAATGTACACCTGCAACTCTGTGCTGCAAACATCACACATGTACTGTCCACACCCCAACACATGCAGGCACAGGTACACATGTGCAGATAGTACACTTTGGGAATTAACACTGGTGTATACAAAACTACGGTGACAATCATAGTTAATACATCATGCATGTTCGAATATACCCACAACGATATCATTACACTGTACTGTTAATAACATGATATTATTACTACAGTGCTATGTAGTCACCCTGTGCATCAGCACCATGCTATCCTGTTCCTGCATCAATGTTACAGATGGCAGGAGGTGGCACAGTTTCATCATATGCAGAGGGTGTGTACTTGGTTTGCCAGAGTCTGCCATTGACACATCCAATCGACATGTATGTGTGTGTGTGTTAGTGAGGGACAACAGTACAACATGGGGCAATGTTGATGTGGTGTGTATGTGTTAGCATTATGTGTGTGTGTATGCTTGCACACAGTTCCACCATGTGGCTGCCATATACGGGTGTTTGTGGACAGCCATAGACTGTACCTGCCAGGTCATACAGATCACTGTCTCTGGCCACAGACACAGTACCTGTGCCTGGCAGGGGTGCTACGGACAGTATCAGGTACTAAGCCAGACTGGGTACTGTCATCAGAAGCAGTGGGATGTTGACTGGACACATGTCCCTGTTGGGACTGTCCAGAGCCATGTGCAGATGGTCTTCTAGGATGGTGTAATGACAGCACAGACCCAGCATTGCTGATGCTGGTACTGGCACTATGGGAGCGGCTGCGGGTTTGTTGTCATCCGCGACGACTGCCAGCTGATGATGTTGCTGGCATACGTCCACGTCGACGCCTCAACCATCCTGCACTGTCCTGGCTCCTGGACATGTAGCTGTGGAAGAGATCTAATGTGTCCACCTAACGTCTATCAATGACCACGCTGATATTATGGATGGCAGCCGCAACGTCACGCATAGTGTCATTCATAGCAGTGCGATGTGCTCTAAGCTCCCTCAGACCCTGTCTGGTGTACAGTTCCATATGTGCCTGTGCCTTCATTAGAGCCCGGAACATAGCTGAGGTTGAAAGACCTCTGTGGGCACATCTGACAGGGGCAGTACGACCACGGATGCTCCCACGAGAACCCCTGGACATCTGCCTGTGTGGTACCATGTCAGGAATCTGGCCATGGCTGCTGTGAGGGGATGCATGTGCTAATGACACAACTCTACCCTGGTCAATGCCCACTGTATGCTGTCCCTCAGCTAAGGTGTGTGGGATGGCTGACCAACGACAGACCCTGTCACACCTCCCTGTGCCATTACACATGTATCATCATTATCACTATCCCCAGCAGTGGCTTCAGGTTCCCTGCTGCACTCCACCAGAGCAACATCAGAACCTGTGAGAGGAAGATAGGAAACACAGTTTACAAATGTGTACACGATGTTAGCACACAGGCACACATGCACACATGCACACAGGTGCACATGCACACAGGCACACATGCACACAGGCGCAGATGCACACATGCACACATGCACACAAGTGCACATGCACACAGGCGCACATGCACACATGCACATAAGTGCACATGCACACAGGCACACATGCACACAATCACACAGGCGCACATGCACACATGCACACATGAACACATGCACACAGGTACACATGCACACAGGCGCACACATGCACACAGGCGCACATGCACACATGCACACAGGTGCACATTCACACAGGCGCACATGCATACAGGCACACAGGCACACTCCTCAGTACAGCAGATACAAACACAGACACACCTGCAATCCAACACATACACAATACTGTTTGAGGGTGGGTGACAAGGAAAAACATCACTGCACGCATGTCAGCATGCAGATTATGTGTTGCACAGGGACATGCAGTGCAAGTGTAGACAGCCTTTGTTAATAATAGTATACGTGTACTTGATGGTTGTGTGTAGTTGTTCAGTGATTGTCTCCACCCTGGGACACAATGTGTACAAGGACATAACAATGTTGTGCAAGTGTTACAAGCTGTGGATGCATTTATTTGCACAGACATACAAAACACATGACGGTGCTACGCAATAACTGCTATGTGTACTTTTGCGGTCAGTGAAACTGGATGTAGTGTAGTAATGAGAGCCATGATCAACATGCTTCTTGTGGTCAGTCAACAATAATAATGTGTGCCAGACAGGCAGCTAGCATGCTGTACCTGAAGTGCAGTAACATGACTACATCCACAATTGCACCGCCACTTGTTACATGGGTGTGTAAGGTGGCCAATAGTGAGCATTGCCTAACATGAATGTATTATTTGTTCAAGACTGTTGCACAAAGACATGGTAGGCCTCTAACCCTCAGGTATATTATGTGTGCTGCGTAGAGGATAGGTGGGATACTGAAGGGTGGCCATACAGCAGGTGTCATAATTGGACATGTGTAGCAGACTAAGGTGTAGTGTCTATGCCACACATATGTGTGTTGTGTACATGTGTATCAGATATGCCTATACAATGTCCAGTACTGTGTTGCCACACATGTGTCATGCTCTGTGTATTGCATATGAGTGAGGCAGCTACTGGGAATAATGGGATATGCATAGTCTCACAGCAAACATGCACAGTATGCATTATGCATAGGTGTTACATGTGCACACACTACACCTCCATATGACATGCACATGTCATTAGCAATAGTATTGTTATTAAACACTCACCAGCATGGATTGGCTGCCTTGCTGTCACTCCAGAGGGACCTGCAAAAATATGACAGTGATTGCCAGTGGCCACAACTGTGCCATTGATACTGTGAGTATGATAAAGTATAGTAGTACAACAGGTGGATTTCACAGGTGTACAGATTATGCTCAGAATATCAATCTTGCAGAAGAATAGGCAGGTTAACAGCTACACACACAGTACATATCTCACACACACATAAACTACCAGTACAGAGACCAGTCAACTACAGATATGGCATGTTACCTGCACACTCCATTTCAACATGCTGGGTGGCTCCAGCCTCCATGATGACACATGTTTGTGGATGTTGTTGTTGTTGGCCTGGAGCCACAACACTTAGGAGGTGCTCCTTCACACTGCTGAGGGGGGGTGGATAGGTACCCCACCACCTGTGGCAAGCTGTTGTCTGTGGATATCAGATGCACACTGCCAGACATGCCTAATTAAATCACTGCAGTGATAGTGTACCTGCTCATATGTCCGGTTATGCATGCCTATGTCATTTACCCAATGGACAAGATCTTGCCACAGTGCAGACCTCTCATGCTGGTTCTGGCTGGTTCTGGAAAACAGCACAGAGAAATTCTGCACCAGGCTCTGGTGGATCTCCTGATCTTCTGCTGCTGTATAAGGTGGGTTACACTG